>NW_021632117.1:0-199087 GCF_004799145.2 Neltuma alba | reverse complement strand
AAGTCCGTTTTGTCCTGATTATCGGGACAGGAGTAGGACGGGGTTGTTTCAGTCTTGTCCCATCAATGAATGTCCCTAATTTTATAATTCATTTTTGTATGATACTTTTTCATACTTTTGTGAGGCTGCGATTCTCATATATTAAGAATATGATTAGGGAATTATTTTTAAAAGGCAAAATGACCGAAAAGAATTGAAAGTGCCTTTGGTGAATCTAGTTGTTTTCAATTCGCATAAGTTTATTATATGGAAAATGACAATTTTTACTTTTCTCTTAGATGCCACTCAGTTTATTATATGACCCAAAGTGTGTCTTTGTTATTTTCCTTGAACCATTTTCAAGGTTTGGCGACGTAACCTATTTTTTTAATGATATATATAATTGTGTTATACAATCATAATCATTAGATATATTTTTTTAGAAGGTGTCTTTGTAGCTGCATATAGTTTGGCAGCAATGGCATCAAAGGGGGTGGGCTCGATGGAGCAAGTCTTTGGACAGCCACCCTCTATTGCTTTTTTAGTTGATCATGGTGGAATGAAAGCTTGGTCTTCCCAATCTCAATCCATAAGGTTAGGCTTCGGTTGGTGTGGTCCTAGCTGTTTTTCCGTTCTTGGTGTTCCTTGTAGTTTGTTGGTTTGTGCGTTGTTTGATCTTTCTGAGTCTGGTTATCAAGTCTGTATTTAGTTTCTATTTAATGGAATTTTCCTTTGGTAAAAAAAAAAAGAATATACATATTTTTGTATTGTTTTTGTTAACAAAATATATTTTTGTATTGTTAAAAAAAAGACATGACTTTGTATATGTGAAATATTGATAATTATATAATTATTCATTTTCATAAAAGTATATTTGTCTATATATAATTATTTTTTCGCTCCCTTTAAACTAAATAAGATAATATTAATGTCATACTCTCCTCCTCTTAAACCATACAAAGCCTTAGAGGACGCCAGATTCAACTCCATTCCAAGCCTGCAATGGTAATTTAGCATTACAAAAAAAAAAAGAAGTATATTGGTTACTCTTTAATCTGGCAATAGGATTTACCATGATAATTATTACGATGAAAAATATGGTAATTTCCATTCATATCCTGCCATGAATCCCTATTACCACTCATTACATGTTTTAAAAAGTCTTACTTACCCTCCAGTCAAATTTGTGTCTTATTGTCTCCTCCCTTTCTCCCTGCCTTGTCATCTCCTTCTCCTTTGCCTTCCTCATTCTATTAGCACCGTCATCTCCATCCTTCGCCATCATTGTTTGAAGTTGTGAATCACCTTCTCAGATCTGTTTTCTACGAACTTCCTTCCCCCTGCATCTATTTTCTGCTGGTGTCTAGATTTGTATACGCGATGACAAGCTTGAGATTTTTTGCATTTCTGTGGTTTAGATTTTTTTTCCCCATATACAATTTGAACCCACATTAAAAACTTGATTTATGGATTACTTCCCTTTCAATTTGTTACTATGTAACTTTGTTGCCCAGGGTTTGTTCAAGATTTTTTGTTTAACTTGCTAATTCTTGTTTGCATTTTGCATTGACAGTGGTGTTTTGGTTGAGGAAGAAGACAATTGGGGATGGGCAATCTTCTCTTGTCTGAGGGGCATTTTAGACCTTTTATAATTCCAATTGAATATAAAAAATAATTTCACACATCTTATTAATAACAAACCAAACATATTGATGGTAATCATCATCACATTGCAGATTAGTTTGTAATATTGTAAAAATCACTTATTTGATATATGTCACACCTATCTTTATAACCCATTATACGTCAGTTGGAACCATTATAACGTGTTTCGTAGTGTTTCCGGATGAAAAATTTCAACTCTAAAATTTTACCTTTAATTCTGTCCATACACTGTTCATCCGAAAATGGACCAATTTTAAAAATTCATAACTAATTTTAGAAAAATCAAAATGAGATGGTTCTAATTTTCACACGAAGCTTGCTAAGAGTTCTATAGAGAAAAAAATATTCATTGGACTAATTCCTTCTAGAACAGTACTAGAAAAATTGACAAGATGCAATATTTATATGATCAATTTTCAAATTTTTAGTACTTTTGCCCAATTTTGGAAGGGCATAACTTTTAGCACAAAACTCCAAATTTGATGGTTTACCATTTGATTTAAAGATAAAAATGAGATCTATAAGCTTGTAAAATTTATGTCCAAATTCTAACAATTGCTCATTATTTTATGTGCCACAAGTTTAGCCTCTTTTAGGGAGTTTTTATCCCCTAATTCTATTTCCTTTAATTCTTTTCTCTTTTTTCTTTACCCACATCATTTTAGCATCATACCATTCAAATTTCCAATATTAGGGTGTAATATCTTAAATTTTACTCCACGAATTTAAATATTAAAAAAAAAAAGAGGGTTCCCAATTGTTATTTTCTCCGTTTTATTTTGGGTCTTTAACTTTAGTTTACCCCGAGTGACTTCTTTTTACTTTCTCCCAACATTTTTTTCCTCTTCTCCTTCTCTCTCTCCGCGTTCATTCTTCGTTCTGCTCGCGGCGTCACTCGTCTTTCTCCCTTCTTTCTTCATCGTTTCAGATGGTTTTGGTAAGTAAAACTATTTCTAATTACAAAACTTCTTTCATAAAAATTTTTCTACTCAGTCAAATCTACCTAATGATAGTAATTTTGTGTTGCTTAGAGAAAATTTTTGGTATAGAGTTTGGAGCAAGTATTTAGTTTTGATGAGTGTTAATCACAGTATTGTAGATCTGTTATAGTAGATCATTTCTACCGGTTTAGATTTGTCTATTTATTGATTTTGGTATTTAAAAATTAATTTTTAATTAAAAAAATATGTTATTTATGATATATATCATATTTATATCGATTAAAATTAAGTTAAATAATTTATTTGGGTTGTTTGATATATTCTTAAAATTTTAATCGGTTTAGTTTTATTTATTGAGTGACTAGAGGTTTTAAAATAATTATTGTAGTTAAAATTTCTTATTTATGAAAAAAAACATATATATGCCATTAAAATCTTGGTTTGATTATTTATATATATAAATATTTGAGACATTATTGAATTTTTGATGGTCCGGTTTTGAGGCTTAAATTTTAAATGTGATTTTTAGAATTTAGAATATACTAATTTCATATTTAGAAATTTTAGAAAATTCTTTTATTAAAGTAAATAAGTTGAGGGATGTAAATAAATAATTTGGCTTGTTAGAAAATTACCAATTAGTTCTAAAGTACTTAATTTTGGATTATAAGAGTTGTGAGAATTTAGAATGATAATTAAATTAAATTAGGAATTTAACTAATATATATAAGCTTAATTAATTAGCTTATATTAATTTGTGGTTATATTAATGGTGTAGATTGATTATTGGATTGTTGGTTTGAGCACGGGGTTGACTTTGTAGTAATTCTTTTTATAGCCTTGGTGAAAGGTAACCACTTTCCACTTGTTATGTATGCTTGTATGATGTTTGTGAGTGATTTCGAATTATATGAGACTCATGAAATGCCATTGAATTATTATTTGAACAATGAAAGGCATCATTGTTGAAATTGCCTTGAGATACTTTATGTTATTGAAAAATAGTATGAAATTATGAATTTATAAATTTGTCATGTGGAACAAGAATTTATTGAGAAATGGTTTGAGAATTGATGTTGATTATTGAAATTTCGAAATCTCGATTTTGGTAAATGTGAAAGTTATTATGTTATTAGTAAATGACTATTCTCATGAGTATAAATACGAGAGGGGACGGTGAACGTTGATTGGTGGGAGACATGTTATAGGGAGAATAAGGGGGTGGATTTTTGTACATATTATAGAGGTAATAAGGTGGGAGGACGCCAGATGTACACTGGTTGATCCTTTGGCCCTATCATGTGTTGTAGGGTGTATGACACCCCGCTAGTGGACTAGAGGGGGAACCCATGGTCTGATCTTGTGCTCTGTGGATTTTGGCCTATTCACATCACCTGATCAGTGAGCTTATTATGTTGAACTACCAGTCACATGGGACAGTACTAGCCCATGGGTTCAGTCAGAGGAAATAAGGTGTGAGGAAATAAGGTGGAATTGAGAGTGAGATATTGCATTTTGATATGTATATGTATATATATATAACCATGTGACAATTGTTAATGTTATGATTTTAGTAACTGTTCCACTTGACACCTCCTAAGCACTTACTTGTATGCTTAATGAGTAGGATTGTTGGTTACTGAGGCTTTTGTCTCACCCCGTGGTTTAACATTTTCAGATAATAGCTCTAGGGCTGGTCCGTCAGGGAAGGCAGCGAAGGCTTAGCTATCAAGTTTATCTTGTATAGCCTCCTTTTAGTCATGTGATGAGTATTGTATATTGCCACATATAGCTCTTTTTGCATACTCTGATTTAATCGAGACTTATGGTCTTAGTTACTTTTGTTGCTGGGTTGCTTAGGTCTGTAAGCTGTGAACCCACAATAACTTTTGAAAGTAGTTGACTACTGTTGGTTTGGACAAATTTTATTCTGAAAATATCATGTTATGGGCTTAGAGATGAATTGTGATGTGCTGGGCTTTGCAAAGCCCAAGGCCCAGTTATTGTGAAATATTATTAGTTACGGTATTCATATAATTTGCTTAGTAAAATCTTATAATCATGATAGACATTTTGAATAATTAGTTCAGGTCTTTTCTATCATGATTAACATTCTTGGCGAATCAAATTTCTTTTTATAACCATGGTAGCCTTTTCAAATATTATAATAAGATTCTTTTCTACCATGGTTAGTGTTATTAAATTTGGAGTTTAAAAAGGTTAGTAACAGGTTGGAGATAACCGATGTTACATAGGGCATGTCATATAAACATAATTTACATCACATTATCATTCATAATCCATTATAATGTGACGTAAAACTCATTAAAACATTACATAACTTTTCAAAATATCATAAAGTCCCTATTGCTCCTTCATCCCAAAACCATTTCCTTACCCTTACAATCGGATGAATCATTTCCAATTTGAGACATAATTTAACATAAGAGGAATGAGATTTTCATGAAATCTCAGTAGCATTTGAATTACAATTATCATGCAAATCAAGCAAGTTACAATATGACATGTTATCACATCTCAAGACACAATTAAGCCACATAAAAACATGCTTAATGTCATGCTAAAAGAGGAACATCAACACTTCCACACTGGCATAATTCAATGTTAGGCCAAAGCATAAACCAAGGTTATTCAACCAATCCGTGCCACAACACAAGTTTCTCCATCCAAGCAAACAACAAATCACATTAAACAAGCAAGATTAACAATCAAATTATAATTCAAAGCTACCTTTTTAATACTTGTCCAATTGGTTACTTCAAGAACAAAGCTTTCTATTGGTTCCTCCTCACAATGCCTATTAAACGAAGTATAAACATATGCTACATTAATCTCTAAACAACTTAAACACAATTCTTAAACTTTAACTCGATCATTCCCTCCTTCCTCTTTGATTTTTAACCAAGTGATTCCTCTTTTAGAATCAATAACTTCATGACTCAGTCCTACATAGTTTTTCATGAGGAATCCAATGGTACAATCAGATTTTTGAAATTCACACTCCTCCTCCATGAATTTACCTTGGCTGAATAGGGGGTTATAGATTTCCAAAAATTCTATTTTTGATTCCAATGATTTTAAACACTTCCCAATCATATATCCCTACACAAAAACATGTGTTAAAGCTATTGGAATCATCAAATTAGGCCAAAACAATCAGCTCCTGCATGAACAGTGCTGACCAAAATTCCTTCCCTTAAACCCTAACTTTGATTTCATCCAAAAATCAATCCATACACCACTTAATCTTCCTTATTCCACTTGATTACTAAGGTTTCTATCCTTCCCTAAGCATCACATGGTTGGGCCAAAATTTACAGCATTTTCCCCTAATTTTCCAAGCCAAAATCCTAATCCAATCGATGTAAAACTCAAGGATAATGATCCTTAGACATACCTTAATGCTTCCTTGGTGTAAGTTAGATGATTCCTTGCCTAAAACACTCAAGAATTTTGAAGACACAGGGCTGGAGCTACAGTGACAGAGTTTCCCCTTCTTTTTCCAATTTTTCCAACATTTATTTGTATTTTCTAAGGGGCTATTTATAGAAGAAATCCATGTGGCCCTCTCCCTCCTAATTTGGCCAAAAATAGACACCTCAAGGGGTGTATGTGGTAGTCATCAAGTGTTGGAAATGATTAGATTTGAACAAGTGGCTTTTCTCTAAATTTTTCCACAAAAATATCCCTTAATTTCACATTTTATTTAATAAAAATAGTGAGACCTAGAAGCTGCACGAAATTGGGCCCTTATTGGACTCAATGTGGGTTCCACAAATGGTTTGGGCTAGTCTAAAAATATGACTCACAAACCAAGTCACTATTTCAAACAAATTGGAAACTTTATCAGTTATTATTCACTAGTAATATTTCATAATTTTTTCAGACCTCCAAAAATTCATTTCTCTCCTTGATAATTCACCTTTTAATATGAGAATATGATCTAAAAATTTTCAGAATTTTTTGCCACCTCTAGGTATTTATTTTGAATTTTCTCCGATTAGGCCTTTATCGGTAAATCTGAGGGAAAATAAATTCCTGAGCTTTCAAGGCCTAGAATCAAGTTTATAAATTCAAATAAATATTTATATGATTTATCCATCTTTCTTCCAAATTTATTGAGGCCTCCAATTACTTAAAATAATTATTTTTCTTCGATTTCTCAATATTTTTCCAAAAAACCTCCGTTTACGGGAAATTCTGTAATAATTTGCTTTCACTGTAATTTCACCTTTCAGGTCTCAATTGAGTTTCCATAACCTCTAATTTACCCTTTTCTCTTTTTTTTTTGGGGATTTTTTTGAATTTTTCTCAAATTTTCTTGTTTTGCCCTTCCTAGACTGATTGTGATGAAAATGCTAGCCCAGACCTTATTGGGGTTTCACATTAAAAATTGTTTTGTCTTCTCGTTTAGTTCTTATATTGACCCTCATCCTAATTTTTGATTCTCTAAAACTAGGTGAAAATTTTTGGGATGTGACAATATACTTTTATGCATACTAAACGCAACAATTAGTCAAAAGATTTGTTTTGATTTTAAACACCAAACTCAATTTTTTTATAATATCATATTTTTTTTAAAACTATTAATTACATGTATTTAATGGGGATATTTTTAAATATAAATTGCGTTTGTCAATTAACATGTTTAAATGTAAATTGCCTAATGTGTTAATGAGTTTCTCGGAAAACTCGTCTTTAAACTTATGTTGTAGTTTACAAGTCAACCACACTACACGGAAGTTCACGTCCAACGCCTTTAAAAAAATGTTGAGCGCTTTAACCACCTTACAAAAGATGTTAATAAGTTTGATTTTCAAAAGATTACTTTCATTTCTTCTTCGCTTAATATATTAGTCTGGACACTTAATTTTAACACGAGATTTTTAACGACCCAAAATTTTAATTTTACATTAAATATAATGCCTTAACCATATTTAATGGTTAATGAGCCTTTTGACATGCTTTTATAATAGGGAAAATTACTGTAGAGTCCCACAGAAGAGAATTTACCACCAGAAGGTCCCATGAAATCAGAAAATGTATATGAGGTCCCATGAAATCAGAAAATGTATATGAGGTCCCAAGGGACCTTATAGCAAAAAATTTGAAACTTGCAATTACTTTCTTGCCCTTTTGATTAGAGAAAGTAACCGAAGCACACTCAAAATCGTTTCGGTTTTCATCTTCGCAAAATCGGCCGCCCGCTCACACTCCGTCGCCCGCTCACACTCCGCCGCCGTGTCGTTGGTGCTTTATCCTTGTGTGCTCCGACAGCTTCAATCTCCGGCGAGGTCTGTTAGTTTCTGGTTGGTACATTGTCGGTCGGTGCTCTGCATTCGGTCACTCTGTGGTCCGACGCCTTCAATCCCCTGCGCGGTCCATCGGTCTCGGGTCTGCACACCGTCGGTCTCTCGTCCGCCCTCCGTCGCCCTCTTCTCCGACGCATTGAACGATTTCAATCTCCAGCACGGTCTGGCCGACTCTGCTCAGCACTCCATCCCTCTCTGGTCCGCACTCGGTTGCCGTCTGCTCTGACACCGTGAACTCTCTGGTACAGTCTGGTGGTCTCTCTACTAATGCCTCAATCTCCAGACAAGTAGTCTCTCTCGGTTAGAATATTTGACAATTTCAAGCTTCTTGGTTATATTTTGAAAAATGTTTGGTTTGGAATGTTTGAACATTTGAATTGTTGATTGTTCGTAAAAGCTGCTTGATGACCTGAAGTGGTTTGGAATGTTCGGTTGTTTCGTGTGTTTATATATGGAACCAGTGATAACCGTGACTTGTATTTTCACTCTGATATTAGAAATGTGAAGTATGTTGATATTACAATGATCTGACATGCGAATCAAAGTTAGGGGCAAAAGTTGGGGCTGGTTGGTACTAAGTTATATTAGAGATCAGTTTGAAGAACACTGGTTAAAATTGTCAAAAATTTGATTTGGTAGAGCTTTTTAAATGCAGCAATCAGTTATTGTTAATATTGCTGAATTAAAAGGGAGAACTTTATGTAATTGATTTGTTCGGCAATAAAATAATAAAGGTTTTGTTTGGCTTTTTATGGTGGGCTCCATGGTGGAATGTTAATTTGGCCATAAGGTTAGAAAGGGAATTGCTTGTTGGATATAGCACTTATTGGCTCTATACTATAACCAATGAATGGAAATTCATTCTGGTGGATTGATTTGTGATCCATATTATTTACTGCCGTTCATTGCTTTCTGTCATCCAAAGGGATATATTTTGATTTTGTTGATTAGTAAATAATTTGGTGGTGTTGAAGATACTTACTATTTTAAAATATATGTTGATGACAGTATTTTTTTTCCTTTTTGCAATCGAACAAAATGACTAAAAAGAGTAAGAGCAAAGATGGACAAAGGGCTAGGAATTTCCTCGGATACATATTATTCACTGAAGAGTTTTATGAGCAGAACAAGAAGAAGTTTAAGTCTTTTGAAGAGGGCACTAACTCTGTGAAAAAGGCTTGGGGGAACTTAACAGAAGAGGAGAAAGAACAATATGGTGAAAGGGCTAAAGAAATGAGAGTCCCACCAAAAGGGAAGAATTATATTGTTCCCTTTCACACACGCTATGCTCCGAGACAATTTATGGAAGTCTGCAAGCAATTAAAGAAAAGTAAAGATAAGATGGAAAGACTGAAAAGAATTGGTTTTGATAAATTGGTTGACATATGCTGCTCACAGATCTATAGAGATTTTTGTGGTGAATTGATCCGTGTGTTTGACCCTGTAAGTAGGCAAATTTCAATTCGAGTGAAGATGCATTTAGTGGGGCCCGAAGATGTAAATGAATTGATAGGTCTACCATTTAAGGGGAAGATATTAAAATAAACGTGGAGAATGAAGATGAAACGTTCAAGAAATTAAGGAGTGACTACGGGAAAGTGCCATACAAAACAATAGGAACATGGTTGATTGAGGGAAAAGAGGAAGAAAAGTTTGAATTCCTTTTTGTTATGTATGCACTAGGAGTCCTCTTGTGTCCTGGCTCTAGTGTATGGGTGAGTGATAAAGTGTTGAAAGTCATGGTGGTGACAAAGGATAGTTTAGGACACTATGATTGGAGCAGCTTAGTTTTGAAAGAATTCTGCAACTCAATTGCAGAGTTCAAGAAAGGAAAGAAGAAAGGAAAAGCTGATGGGACGAAAAATGTGGGAGGTTGCATGTACTTCTTAATGGTAAGTGTGGGTATGATTCATTTACTTTGATGTTAGTTTATTGTCAATGTGCTGTGTAGGTTGTGATTGGTTGCTCTGTATGTTGTTATTTACTACTCTGTTGTCAATTGGAGAAATGTACGCTGTCAATTGCTTATGTATAGGTTGTGATTTGCTGGTGTCAAGGTTGTTATTGTACTGTGTGCAGGTTGTTAATGGACTGTGTTGGTTTGTCACCTGGTTATGTATAGGTTGTAATTGTCTTCTGTTCGTGTTGTCATTCGGTTTATCGTGGGTTGTCATTGGTTGCTGTGCATATTGTGAATGACATTAATGTAGGTTGTGATTAGCTGATGTGTAGGTTGTGACTGTATGATGTGCATGTTGTCATTTGGTTTAGCATGGGTTGTTAGTGGCTGCTACTCAGGTCAATGGCCTGTGTTGGTTTGTCACCTGGTTATGTATAGGTTGTAATTGTAGTCTGTTTGTGTTGTCATTCGGGTGAGTATAGGTTGTCACTGGATGCTGTACATGTTGTGAATGGCGCAAATGTATGTTGTGACAGGCTTATGTGTAGGTTGTGATTGGACAGTGTGTATGTTGTTATTTACTACTCTATGTCGTCCAGTTGGGGAAATGTACGCTGTGAACTGGTTATGTATATGTTGTGAGTGGATGGTGTGAAGGTTGTTATTGACCTGTGCGCAGGTTGTCATTGGGCTGTGTTGGTTTATCACCTGGTTATGTATAGGTTGTAATTGCAGTCTGTTCGTGTTGTCATTCTGGTGAGTATGGGTTGTCACTGGCTGCTGTACATGTTGTGAATAGCGCAAATGTAGGTTGTGATATGCTTATATGTAGGTGGTGATTGGTCACTGTGTATGTTGTTATTTACTACTCTATGTCGTCAGTTGGAGAAATGTACGCTGTGAACTGGTTATGGATATGTTGTGACTGGCTGGTGTGGAGGTTGTTATTGTCCTGTGTGTAGGTTGTCATTAGGATGTGTTGGTTTGTCACCTGGTTATGTATAGGTTGTAATTGCAGTCTGTTCGTGTTGTCATTCTGGTGAGTATAGGTTGTCACTGGATGCTGTACATGTTGTGAATGGCGCAAATGTATGTTGTGACAGACTTATGTGTAGGTTGTGATTGGACAGTGTGTATGTTGTTATTTACTACTCTATGTCGTCAGTTGGGGAAATGTATGCTGTGAACTGGTTATGTATATGTTGTGAGTGGATGGTGTGGAGGTTGTTATTGTCCTGTGTGCAGGTTGTCATTTGGCTGTGTTGGTTTGTCACCTGGTTATGTATAGGTTGTAATTGCAGTCTGTTTGTGTTGTCATTCTGGTGAGTATGGGTTGTCACTGGATGCTGTACATGTTGTGAATGGCGCAAATGTATGTTGTGGCAGGATTATGTGTAGGTTGTGATTGGATAGTGTGTATGTTGTTATTTACTACTCTATGTCGTCAGTTGGGGAAATGTACGCTGTGAACTGGTTATGTATATGTTGTGAGTGGATGGTGTGGAGGTTGTTATTGTCCTGTGTGCAGGTTGTCATTGGGCTGTGTTGGTTTGTCACCTGGTTATGTATAGGTTGTAATTTCAGTCTGTTCGTGTTGTCATTCTGGTGAGTATGGGTTGTCACTGGCTGCTGTACATGTTGTGAATAGCGCAAATGTAGGTTGTGATACGCTTATGTGTAGGTGGTGATTGGTCACTGTGTATGTTGTTATTTACTACTCTATGTCGTCAGTTGGAGAAATGTACGCTGTGAATTGGTTATGGATATGTTGTGACTGGCTGGCGTGGAGGTTGTTATTGCCCTGTGTGCAGGTTGTCATTGGGCTGTGTTGGTTTGTCACCTGGTTATGTATAGGTTGTAATTGCAGTTTGTTCGTGTTGTCATTCGGTTGACTATGGGTTGTCACTGGCTGCTGTACATGTTGTGAATGTGAATAGCGTAAATGTAGGTTGTGATACGCTTATGTGTAGGTGGTGATTGGGCAGTGTGTAGGTTGTGATTTTTCGCTGTTTATGTTGTCAGTGGCCTGTTTGTTGTTGTTGTTGTATATCTAAGTTATCATTAACTTCACATGCAGATTTATTGCCTACAACACTTTCCTCTCGGAAAAGAAAAGGCGGCAAAAAATGAAAATGCCATTACTTATTGGGATGAGGAAAAAGTGAAGGCAAGAGTGAAATCAGAAAAGAATAGCGACAGAGGCATACTGCATGGCGTTCCGAGTGTCGGTGGGGCTTCAACAAGTGCATCCAACACAGGAATAAAGCTAACCCACCCTGTAAGTAAATCATGTGAAGCTTATTTTGGTGCTATGTAGAATTTGGAGTAATGATAACTTTCATTACTGTTGTTTTGCAGGAAATCAAGAGAACGTATGAAAGTTGATGACCATGGTTGAAGGGTTGGTGTCGACAATTGGAGAAGAGTTGGTTTCCTTGCAGTTGAGGTTGACGGATGAGATTGACAAGGAAGATGTGGTGGAAGCAGTAAGTAGCGAAGATGACAAAGAGAAGGCAACTGAAGATGAAGAAACCGGTGAAGAAGGTAAAGGAACCCCAAAAGATTCAATTCTGTCACAAGAGGAACAACAGAGTGAACCAGAAGGAGATGATAAAGAAGAGGGCAAAAGTGCTTCGCGTGAAGAAGAGAGTCAATCTCAACCTGAGGAGAAAGGAGAAGGGAGTCACTCTGGATCAGAGGATGATGGAGAAGAAAAAACACAAGACAAGTCTAGTGATGCAGCAGCAGAAGAGGATAAGGGTGTAGGCGATGAAATGGAGGGAAAGGATGAAATGGACCAGCAAGCACAAGGGCAAATGGATGTAAGAAGATCAACACGGGTGAGAAGCCGTGCAATCAAATCTCCCTGGTTAGAGGAGGTGAAAAAAGGCCGTGGCAAGAGAAAAGCTGACGAGAAAGAGGAATTATTCCAGATGTGCACGAGAAGATGTGATCAAGATGAAGGTGCCAAGTAAGTGTTGGGACTGATTGTAATTGGGACAACTGACTGACAACAATTTTACACATACAACCCTTGTGCTCATTGTTCCTTTTGCTGCAGGTACATTGTAGAGATGTATGGGTACTTCTTGACACGTGCTGAGCTTTGCTGCCTAAAACAGGAAATGGATGAACGACAGGGTAAGACAGTTGTTTATATAGATAGAGAACTGCGAATGTCATTATGATCATGACTAACTGTTTGTATGTGTGATATAGTTCATGTCTATGGTGGCGAGAACCTTGGTGGGAGATGAAAAAGAGAACCACGGTCGTGTCAGTAGGCACATTTTTTCATCTGAGTTAATGCAAACAATGGCCGCTAATCCTCTTAGGTGGAGCCTGGAAAAACATGAACATGAAATCTTACCGGAGCACATAGGATATAACATTGGAGACTGTGACTTCATATTTGGCCCCACCCTTTTCAATTACCATTGGTTCTGTTACGTGATGGATGTAAGAACCATGCGTTTCTATGCCCTTGACTCGTTGGTGGACAATTTGACGATGTTGAGATTACAAAGAGAGGAAGAAGAAGCAATGAAAACAGGGAAGAAACCACAAAGGAAGCAAGGGAAAAAGAGAGGACAGATAGATCCTAAGCAATTCATGGCGAGAGGGATTGTATGCACAACTTTACATTCATTCTATAACTTGTTAATGCGTTATGGTTGCTTGTCTGCTTAACTGTCCTGGTTGTTAATGCCTGCTGATTACTTGTCATTGGCTACAGCGAAGGTTGTTAATGCTTCCTGATAACTTGTCATTCACAACTGTCAAACTTGTTTCTTTTGTTTGTCCCTTTTTGCAGAGAGATTGTTTCTGCCAAGTGCTTCGTGTGCTGAAGCCATCACTGTTTGCGGAGGAGGACAAGATTGACGAGGAAGTCACATGGGCAAAAGTTCATGTGCAATCTGACACGTGAGTTATTTTTCAGCACAACAAGTACTTGTGTCTCAACTTTTGGGAGCTAATGTTCATTCACTAAAGTACTTGTTTTTCCTTTGTAGGGACTCTTGTGGGGTTCATGTGTTGAGCTGGTTACAAACATGGGACGGCACTGAGTATGGTGACGACGGCTACACAATGCCTAAGTACTCCCCTGAAGAAATCCATGACTTGAAGGTTGGATGCTTGTGGTGGCTCGTGACTCATCGGAACAACCTGCATGGCGATGAAGTGCTGTCTTTGCTGCGAGGAAACCCCCAAAGCAAGAGGAAGAAATAAATGACAAGCATATATTGTATTTACATTTATTTATTTGACAGCATAGTGACATCTGAACGTCAAGTTCACATTTTATTCTTTTCTTTGAGCATGTATGAATCCTGGATGTTAAGATATGTTAATGTGTTTTGATATCCTTTACTGGTTATCAAGTTTTTGTAAAGGCATTCATGTGTTTTCATCATGGCCACAAATGCAGACTGAATAAGACTGGATAAACAAATGGTAACCATGGTGACATGATAGGCATATATCAGAGTCCTCTCTGCCACATCTGTTTACAACCTCAACAGGGGTTGTTCACAACCGTAACAAAAATGATTAACAACATTGGCAGTGCGCCTGACAACTCACTCGGGGTATAACACAGCTGTTAACTTAATTATATTATGAGCACATATAACGACCTTAATAGCAAAAATTGGGAGCATTTTAAAGTCATTAACAGCTTTAAAAGAACCAAATCATATTACAGCAGATTTTTATTGCAGCAATTCATTTACAACCTCAACAGGGATTGTTGACAACCCGAACAGAATTGGTTAACAACCTTCACATTGCCCCTGACAACTGACGCTGGGGATACCACAACCTCCACATGAGATCTAATTCTAACCAAATCATATCATATTATGACTTTAACACAGCTCGAATGTCTTAAGAAATCACTGAACACTGGAAGTAGGAGAAATTGTCACTTTATATCAGTAACATAATTGAGACTGCTAATGACAACCTGCATGGCGTCTGATAACAAGTCCATTACAACCTATTCACCAGTACATCAAAAATACAGAAATGATGTTATATCAGATTACAACTAGGTGTCATTTACCACTTGATATATATATGTACAACATAACTACACCAAATTTACAACCTATTCAAAAAAGCATACGTGTTGCATGTGTGGATAATGACGGACAACTTGAGGTGTAGGTTATGACATTTACAAAAAAAATGCTGTCACAAGCATTCACAAAACGAAATATCAACAAGCCACCAGCAAAGCTCAACTTGGATTGGGGTTCTGGCAAGTCTTCACAGTGTGGCCTGGCTCATGGCATCTTCCACAGTGGTAAAGTTTTTTACTTTGAAATTGAGATTCAATCCTTCTTTTCTTTGGCCTCCCTGAGGGTCTTTTAGTGATTAGTGGCTGTAAAAATGTTCCCGTCATCATCTGCGTAACGGTGAGAGCTTCGGGACGAGGACAATCATGTGTCGCAATTGGCCTCATACTACTTGCATATATCTTCTCTTGAGCTGACAGCTTATAGCAATCATCTACAAATTCATAAACACTACCATGAAGTAGCTTTATCGCTGCACAGGCATGAGCACAAGGTACTCCGCTCATTTGCCATGCTAAACAAGTGTATTTCTGAGCTGTGAGATCAACAGTGACGCAAATTATTCCAGTAGGAGATGTAGTATCAACTTGAACTCGGTTATCTCCATAATATACAGTATGCATATTCTCCGCTCTTGCTACTTTTTCTTGCAACTTGGACTCAATATTTGGCCCAACGCCATTTGTCCAATTTTCCATTGCCATTTTGTTTGCAACCATCTTCTTGGCTAATTTCTCCATATGCTCATGTATGAGAACTGACACATTGTGCTTCCTCTCCTTCAAAATCCAGGCATTAAACGACTCCGCAACATTAGTGGTGATGTTATCCTATTGTTTAAACGGGAATTTGCTTAAAGCCCACCGATCTACATCTCCTTGAGTGTCAACCTAATCAGCTAATTGTGGACAGAATGATCTAAGTTTCCCCATTGCAGCAACATATTCATCCTCAATCCTTGCATAGGCGATTCCATCCAGCATTTTCAATGCAACGTCCTTTGAAGTACCTGAAACTCATCCCCTGCCTCGGTTAATTTTTAAATAATGTGCACTAAAATTTTCTTTCACATGCCTATAACAAAAAGCATGTCTCTTGCCACCAAATATTGTTCGCACAGTACCTATAATGACATTATTTCGATATGAAACTATCGTTGTCTCCACTGATCTTATGATGTCTTTGACGTTTTGGAGAAACCAAGCCCAATCATCATATGTCTCCCCACTAACTATAGCATATGCTAATGGAAATAGTTCATTGTTTGCATCATATGCATTAGCTGAAATCAATGTCCCCCTGTAAGGACCACTTAGATGACAGCCATCTATATAAAGTATATGTCGACACCCTTCTAAAAATCCATTAATTGAGCATCCATAAGCAATGAACACCCTCTAAAATCTGTTACTATCCAACCCTTCCCATCAAGCACTTGTGTTTGGATCAGTTTCAATGAGCCTTTCACAAATCCAGGGAATCACCATGTATGAATCCTGTGCACGACCATGTATTTCCCTCAATGCTCTTTCTCTACCCCTGTATGCTTGACTATAATTCAATCGCACCCCATATTCTCTATACAGATCTCTTCTAATTTCATTAGCATTCTTGTCTATATTACACCTCAAAGAATCTATCATGATTGATGATGTTAAGTTTGACCCTCTAGAGTGAGATACAACCAAGTTGTCCTGTGCATAATGCACATGCTCACTTCTTAAGGTTCTAATTATTAACAACTCAGAATCTTGTCTTTGTCCCATTGAGTATGCACCCATATACCACGGGCATCCCTCCGCCATACACTTCACAGTGATCTTTTGTTGATTGTTCTTCACAAACTTGTATGAAAACTTCACAGCAATACTGTACCTATACAGTGCTTGCCTAAGAGCCACTGCATTAGGAAAAATCTGTCCTTCTCCGATAACCAAACCCTTCCACTTTGTTGAATTCATTTCCGGAATTGGGGTTGGTATCATTTCTAAACCACATGGCAACAATAGTGGGTCTTCACTAACCACATTAGGTGGAGACATGGACAATGTATCTGAACCTTCGAACAAGTCTTCCATCCTACATAACAGAACAGGTCAAGGGGTCGTTAATGACAACCTTCGATCACTATAATAACAACTTATGCACAACAGTTGACAATAGCTAATATTACTTTGAAATTTAAATAACACAACTTACACATGTTGCTCTTCTATTACAACATCCCTTGTTAGTTGTGAATTTTGATCTCCATTTTCTCCTATATATGCATGACCACTGTCGCCATTGAAGTTAATCAAATGTTCTACTCCTTCATCATCTACAAGGTCCACAAATGTACACTTATCAAAGGTTACTGTGAATTTCATAACCATTCCATTACTTTCTTTTCCCACAATTGATGCCACCATTGTTCTAAATTCTCCATATGATGTCCCTTCCTTTATCATTCTTGTTCTCACACCACCTCCAACATACTGCGTTTCACCTTCTACACCATTAATAAATTATCCTCCTATATGGAGGTAGCAAAACAATTGCTTTGCACTGGAAGTTGCCATCCTTGATATCAACCTGCCACAATCACTTGTTAATAACAAGTCATACAGTTATGTTAACAACCTTCGATGTACCCATTAACAACACATTTAACCATCGCATTTGAGGGGTTACAATAATAAATATCTGTTATTTTCCACTCATTTCCATCAGCAACACAGCATCATTGCCCGAAAAACAGAGCATCATTCACCGAAAAATAGAGCATTGCTTTCTAACCATAGCCACACATAGTAAAACCACACCTAACATGATTAAAACCATATATGACTAAAATGAGCCTCCCTTGATATTTCTAGAGAGTTGAATCACATGCTTAATACCCACGTATAAACACCCAATCAACTTTTCAGACCAGCATTAAAGCTGCGACTGGTTGTTAATAACAAGTCATACAGTTATGTTAACAACCTTCGATGTACCCATTAACAACACATTTAACCATCACATTTGAGGGGTTACAATAATAAATATCTGTCATTTTCCACTCATCTTCATCAGCAACACAGCATTAGTGACCGAAAAACAGAGCCTCATTCACCGAAAAACAGAGCATTGCTTTCTAACCCTAGCCACACATAGTAAAACCACACCTAACATGATTAAAACCACATATGACTAAAATGAGCCTCCCTTAATATTTCTAGTGAGTTGAATCACATCTTTAATACCCACATATCAACACACAATCAACTTTTCAGACCAACATTAAACTTGACACTGGTTGTGTACAGAAGAAGAGAAATGTTGTTAATGATGAGACGTACCAAGAAGATGAAGAAATAATGTCGCTTGCCTGCAATGGAGTACCAGCGCATAACTCCCTTCTTTCTTTCAGAAGCTTCTCTTCCTTGTGCATGCATAACAAACAATCGCACTAAATGAAGCCAATCAGTGTCTCTCCCTCTTTTCTTTCCTTTATCAATGACTGAGGGCAAGTACGTAATATCACAACTCAAATTATTTACCCAAAGGTCCCTGGGGACTTATGAGGAATTTGGGGATTTCATGGGACCTTCTAGTAGTAAATTCTTTTCCGTGGGACTCTACAGTAATTTTCCCTTTATAATATAGCTGTTGAAATGCACTTTTTCACAGTAACGTTTCTTTACAATTTGCAAAATCTATAAACTTATTTCTAACTATTATATCTTCAAAAATATGTGTTATAAAACTAAAAAAAAAAGTAGAGAAAAAGAGTAGAGAATTAGAGAGAAACAAGGAAGAGTTCTCATTCTATTTAAAATATTAAATAGATAATACACGGCCTCTATTTATAGGTAATTAGGCACAACTTCACAATATTAATAGATCTATTGATTACATAATAATATGATATTATTGTGACATAATATGTAATACATTGGAGATAATAGCAAAGATATGGACATCCACACAAATATTATTATATTCATAACACTTCCCCTTACATGTCCATTATATGAATGAGCCTTATTAAAAATTTTCAACTAGAAAAAATCGTGACATAAAAACATTCCAGAAGAAAAATAGTACATCATTCATAGATACACTATTTAGTATTGCATCATTAAAAACTTTATTAGGAAAACCTTGCGGGACAAAACTATAGGTGCAAGAGAAAAGGAGTAAGCATGCATCAACTCCCTCCCTTAGCAACATTAGTTAACATCTTCGAGTATGCAAAGTCTAATATGATTATTAAGCCTTAACAATATTGTATTGAAACAAATATAACATATAATAATTTTACAATATTTTGAAAATCACGAGACAAATAGTTCTTTTGTGGTCTACCAACATGTGAATCATATTGTAATCTCTTGATATGAGGATCAAACAAGAATCCTTTACTACATAGCTAATAAGATTAGTCTTTGGTACATTCAAATAAAATAACATCAGCTCCATAGTATCCTTAAAGTAATGAATAATATACTTAACTTCATTCCAACATCATTGTATTGGTGAAGAATTATACTATGCTAATTAGTAAATGATATGTCCAGTTGTGTGTGCGTAGATAGCTAGACATATAAGTACTCCAACGATACTAAGATATGGTATACTTCTAGACTAAGTATTTGTTCATCACCTTTTCAAGGTTAAGTGGATCATTAATCCACCTTTAAAGATCTTACAATTATCAAAGCACATAATGAATGTAACTTATCCATATAAGAATGCTTTAAGACCTTTTTTGTATAAGTTTCATCATACAAATTCCAATAGAAATATAAAATTTGTAATCCAAGGCAACCTTTTGTTCTTCCTAAGTCTTTCATTTCAAGTTCTTTCTTTAAGCAATTCACAGCTTTTATAAAATTTTCATGAGTGTCAATACTATTTATATCATAAACATAAATAGAACTAATAATAAACTTATTTCTAGATCTTTTCATACATGGAAAATTTGGATTAATACAATTTTTGGTTCTTTAATTTTACCCTAATTTCGGTTTTAGTCCTCTTAAATTTCAAATTATAGGTTTTGGTCTCTTAATTTTTTTTTTGTCTAAAACCTTAGTCCCTATAATTTTATAAAACTTACACCTTTTCACCTCTTGAGAGACTAAAACTTATGGTTTAAAACTTGAGGGACCAAAATTAAAATGAAAGTAATCTTGAAGAACCACATATTACATTAACCTAGAATATTGTTACATAATTGAGTAATGCTCTTGAGAATATAATTATATGCTTCTTGAAACTTGAATCCTTCAAGGGTTTTTATATATTTTGATCCAAGTCTATCCATGTAATAGATCATTTTGAATTCACATGAGGATTTGAATCCTTGTGAGATTCATATATAATTTCAATAATAGTGAGTTAATATATTCCCTAGAATCATATGAAAAATTTTCATACATTATCAAACTGCCAGATTGATAAGACACATAAAAGTTTAATCCAACACAAGACTGCATTTCTCTCTGTTTTTTTTTGTCCAAACACCAATTTATGCAATACTAACATCACATTTCAAGTGGTTAGGCTAGAAATACACAAATCCTTATTATAATGTTGCATGTTGCATTTTTCTTTTCTATTGGCCAACTATCTTTCTGTTTGTATCTTATGACAGATTTGAAATATAAGATTTTCATTTGATTACATGATATCATCACCAAAATTATTGTTAACAATTTTATTCCTTTTCAGTCCCTATTTCTTTTATGACATAACATATCAAGATCTCTTTTTTGCTTTCAAGTGTTTGAGCCTCTTCAAGGTCAAATCTTAGCCTCTTTTGCAATCCTCGTCTCTATGATCATCTCGATTATTTGCTTCTTTTCTTTTAAAATCGATCATTCTCTCATGCTTCTGGCATACCTTATTTTCATTTATAAGAATAGGAACTAGCTAGAATATGATATTAACAATTCTCATTTAGGTCAATAATTACCTTTGGTAGATATTTAGCAATAATTTATGAATACAATATGTTATGAACTTGTGATTCATGCTACTATATCTAAGGATCTAAGTTTAATAGTAAAAATGCATTTGATATATTCTCTTTTCCTACTACTCATTTTATATATTTTCTTTTCCTCATTTTGGGAAACATTTGTCAAATGACAATCAAGTAATCATGCAATATAAGTCTTTTAAATCCATAAATTTCCTTTAGAAATATTTTTTGTTTCATTTAGAGACAAACAAGAAGAAATAGGATTTTATCCAATGTTGATCTAAACTTTCTTTTAAGGAAAAATTAATCTTTCATACCTTTAACTTTTAACTCAATTATAACTCAGTCTCTTGACTATGACTCGGTGCGACTTAGTCCCTTAACTTTTAACTCGCATATAACTCAGTCCCTCATCTCTTAATTATTTAATATTATTATCCTTTTTATCTCCTGACTCATCCTAGCTGTCAAAAACAATTAATATAACTATACAAGTCAGCACTAGGTGGGTCAAAATGGTTTCCATCAGCTTCTCCCATTTGATTTTCTCCTCCCAATCTGAGTGCCATTGTCGACAATGGATATTCGAGCGAGATGATGATAGAACAGAGAGAGCACAAAGCATAAGAGGATACTCACTCCTCTACCGATGAGAAAGACTCAAACCTCACTGCCGTGTTTCTCAGATTGATGGTATAGATTTGAGTCCGATGATAAGGATATAGATTCATTATTTCCTCCCTTTTAAGTCCATAAAAAAGATTACATATTAGTATTACAAGTTACTCATATTATTTGAAAGAAAAATAAAATTGATGATGATTGTGTTATATGATATTCATTTCTGAGTGCACTTGTTTTGTAATAGCCAAATTTTTCAGTCAAGCTCGATGTGATAGAAAATGGTTAATAATAGAAGGCACTAATGCAGATACTGGTTATCTTTCTTTCTTTTTTCTCTCTTTCTCTCGACACTTTCCAAAAGCCTTTTGCATTTTTTTCTTATCATCCCATGGCAAGGTGATTCACATTTTCGAGGAGGCATTTGCTACCCTCATCATCGGACTCAAATATATATCCTTGAAGTGCTATGGTGAACATTGGTTGGTACTGGGAAAATGGGATGCATGCTAGGACGATGGTTTTTCATAATAGTAAGCAGCAGATTGAAAGTGTTGGAATTAAACTGGATATGATAACTTATATCATGAGAAGCCATGTGTTGAAGCTGCTTCTTCGTACCACACTTCTGAGGAGCAAGGTGGCGAGGCCTGGGTCTTTCTCATCAGTAGAGGAGTGAGTCTCCATTATGCCTTGTGCTCTCTTTTCCTTCATCACCACTCGAATATCCATCCCCGACAATAACAGTCATATCGGGTGAGAATCAAATTGGAGAAGCTGATAGAAGCTATTTTGATCCGCCTGGTGCTAACTTTTACAGTTATATTAATTGTTTTTGACAGGTAGGATGAGTCAAGAGATAAAAAGGATAATAATATTAAATAATAAAGAGATGAGGGACTGAGTTACATACGAGTCAAGAGTTGAGGGACTGAGTTATAATTGAGTTAAAAGTTAAAGGTCTAAAAGATTAATTTTTCCTTCTTTTAATATCCATATATACGTATTAGTGTGGTGGAATAATAGATATTACACATTGTAAGATGAAAAAAGTCACAATACATTGTTAGCTTGATGTACTTATGTGCAAAATATATAAAATCAATTATCCCAACACTAAGATGAGAATTTTAAGTTGTTCTCATAAACTTTGATCTAGCTACTTATGGAGGCTTTTGCTAAGCATATAATCATTAACAATTTGAGGAATAATCACTAGTTATTTCAGTGGGAATCATATGGTTACATAATTTGAGACTTATCCAGTTAATGTAATTATTTGTAGAGGTGTTTATAGGATAGGATGGGACCGAGACCACCCCGTCCCATGTACCGCCCCAATGGTGTCTCATCCCCTTCAAGATGGCACATAACCGGGATAGGACCAAGACATCTTGTTTATTTTTATTAACCTTTTTTGAATTTTTTTTCAAAAATAAATGTATTTAGAGCATAAAAACTCATGATAAAAATTATATAAAGAAAATAGATAAAAATTGGCTAAAAGTTGTTAATAATAGAAAATTAACAAAGAAAAATGTTTCTTTTTGAAAGACAGAAACTATATAAACTTAAGATATCCCCTAAAAAACATCATGTGACCTATAAAAAAAACTTAAATTGTGGACAACATAATTATAAAATTT
The DNA here is from genome assembly GCF_004799145.2 of Neltuma alba. Classification (NCBI taxonomy): domain Eukaryota; kingdom Viridiplantae; phylum Streptophyta; class Magnoliopsida; order Fabales; family Fabaceae; genus Neltuma; species Neltuma alba. Next base: position 175,965 of record NW_021632117.1, on the reverse strand, counting down.
ATAAAATTATTATACTAATAATAAAGTAAAATAAATTAAAAAATTAAAAAAGATAATATATCGGGACATAATCGGGATGAGGCACCCTTGTCCCCTGTCCTATCTCATCTTGAGACATTTTTGTCTCATCTCGCTTTTGTCCCATGCCGAAAATTTTCAGGACGAGACTGTCTTATCCTAAAATGACTGGGATGGGGACAGGACACTAGTAAAGACCCCTAATATTTGAACATATTTGCAAATCTCAAATTGCAAGTTGATCATAAATACCTACATGACTATTTTATAAATGCATCTCTTATTCATAAGGTATTAATTTGATCCACATGGTATCTAAATGGGCCCATATATATGAACTTGATATATTATATGTGTGTGTGTGTGAAAGGATCCGATTTCAAGCACAACTAGTGATGTTCTCTTATTTAATTCTTTTAAGAACAAGCAACATATAAATGTCAATACATATTTTTCATAACATTATACATTATTATGATTTGAGATGATCTAACCTGTCATGTCAAACAGTACAGATATAAACTTCAAGTTTATTGTAATATTATTCTCAGTCATTGATAAACTTTTGGTTATCAATAGTGATAATAAACCATGATATAACTCTTCTAGAGCTTCATATTCTCATCTTTTACCCAGTGAGAGAAGTTCATGCATTATAATATTATTCTCAACTATAAATACGGATAGTAAACCCTGATATAGTTTTTCTTGAGCCTTCTATTTTCATCCTTCACCTAATAGAAGAAGCTCATGTATTGTAATATTATTCTTAACCATTTGTCTTTGGGTGCCAATACCACATTTTCATCACGGGAAATTTCTCTAATTTTTCTTGAGTCAAGAGTCAACCTCTAGACAGTTTATTTTGGTTTTTCCCAGATAATGCATAATTAGGCTTTAAGTTATATTAAAGCCAACCTTTTTACTTTCTAGAGACAAAATCATTTTTAAAACCTATAATAATTCCTCAGGTATTATTTCCTATTTTTCTCCAATTATTTGAGTTCTCCTGATATTTTAAATAATTCAATTTTGGCTAATATTCATAATTAGCCAAAACCCTAGGAATTTTATCAATTTACTTCACGAGTATTTTCTTCATTTTTAACCCCATACAGGCCTCAAAACCTCATTTCCCATTTTTTCTAGAATTTTTTGGAATTTTTCTAGAATTTTCGGGTACACTTTCTATTACTACCCTTTGCAGCCCGAAACTTTATGAATTTACGATTAGGTCATTGCTTGGGTTTAACCTTAGGAATCATCTCACTAAGGTTTCTAAGATAACATTTGGTCCTTAATCATCTCTAATTCCCATCCTTGAGTACTTGAGACTTCATTGAAGTCTCTAACTTGTCTATCTTGTGGTTCTTGAAAACTCTTACTGTATGATTTAGTCCCTAGGAATCCTCTCACCCTTCTAGGGAACTTCTAGAACCCCTGCCAAAAAAGGTCTGGTAACCTGCCCATTTCAAACTAATTTTAGTACTTCTATACCTAAAATCTGGGATGTTACAATTCTTCTCCTCTCAAAATAAATTTTGTCCTCAGAATTTCAGGACCAATCATCTTCTCATACCCTTCTTTGAGAGGTTAACCTAGGAAAATGTTTCCATTTATACTTTACTTTGGCCATTAACTCTTTATTGTCCATCATTATTAAGTTTTAATCCTAGGTCTTGTGCAGATATACCATATCAGTATGTAGTTTTTTGACAATTCATCTCTACTTTCTGCATTTTTTCTATTCTTAAGGCACATTTGTTCACACTAGTGACTTAACAGTGTTCTCATTCTCATGGTATTAGGTACTTTTTGTACCATGATAATCTAGACCTCTCTTAGTCTGTCTCTAGAGGGCTTATTTCATTTTCTTTCACATTCTTATGTCATACTAAGCTTACCTGAATACATAATATCTAAGACTTACGGTTCTTAGTTCCTATACTCTTGCTATTCTTGCTTTCCTTGGTTTACAGAGCAAAATTGACGGCTTCTAGAATTGTTCTTTAATGTTAGTTATAGAAGGAATGTATACTATTTCTTTATACTTCAATATTCCTTTTGGGGAGCTCTCAAAATCTCGAGTCTCATTCCTTAATACTTTGGATCTGAAGACGTCTACTAACTAATCTTTCTTCTGAGCTTCTTCTATTTTTTTCATTAATTGTGCCTCTGCTTTTACCATTTCAAATTTTCCTATCTTTAACTTTATGTGATAGATGGAATAACAATCCCTGACGCCTTCAATGAGTTTCTGTTCTTTGGTCATTAGAGATGCTATTTGCACCACCTTCTGGCTCAATGCGTCAACTACTATATTAGCTTTCCCTGGGTGATACTTTATTTGGTAGTTGTAGTCTTTGAGTAACTCTATCCATCTCTTCTATCTCATATTCAATTCTTTTTGGTCCTACAGGTACTTGAGACTTTTGTGACCACAATACAACTTAATAGTTGCTCCATACAAGTAATGTCTCCAAATTTGCAAAGCATACACGATCACTGCTAGCTCTAGGTCGTGTATGGGGTAATTCTCTTCATGAGTTTTGAGTTGTTATGTGGCGTAAGTGACAACTCGTCCTTGCTACATTAGCACACATCCTAATCCTTGCTTACTAGCATCTTTGTACACTACATACAGTAGCGTAGGATCAGAGATAATCAGCATAGGAGTAGAGGTCATCTCTTGCTTTAACTCCTGAAAGCTAGCCTCACACTTTCGTTCCCACATGAATGATTAGTTCTTCCTGGTGAGCGTGGTCAGTAGGAGGGCAATCTTAGAAAAGTCTTGAATAAATCTTCTGTAATAACCTGCTAGTCCCAGAAAGCTGCGAACTTCTGTCACCATCTTAGGTTGTTCTCAATTCAGTACCACTTCAACTTTACTTAGGTCTACAACTACTCCTTCTTAGGTAATCACATGACCCAAGAATCTCACTTCGTTCAATTAGAATTCACACTTACTAAGTTTGGCATACAATTGCTTTTCCTTTAAGACATTTAGAATGATCCATAGGTGTTGCTCATACTCTTCTAGTGACTTTGAGTACACTAGGATTGTTAGGTTTAAGGTTTTGATGATAATAAAGTGAGTAATTTGTGATTCAGCATGTTGATCGATCATCTGATCGATCAAGGTTTTATCGATAAGCTGATAGATAATAACTCTGTCTAATTAAGTAAACTCAGCAGAAACTTTGATCGATAACGTGTTAGATAATGTGTTGATCGATCATTTGATCGATCATTCTTAGTTGCCTATGAAAATCTAGGATAAATTATCGATCACTTGATTGATAATCGGAAATACAAAATTAATAGGTGTTTATCAATCACATGATCGATAAACCGATTATCGATGAGAAGACAGATAAATGGTAATATACTTTACTCATTCTATGTTTTGCTTTTATTGCCATTTATCGATCACATTATCGATCAACTATTTATCGATAATATGATCAAACATTGCCTCATAACTCTTCGTGCAGGAATTTATTTCAGTGGCTTATTGATCACTTGATCGATAAGAATTATCGATCACATAATCGATACTCAACATATCTTTGTCACATCATGGCTCTTCGATCACCGGATCGATAATCAGATTATCGATAATCTTATTGATAACCACCCTTCATGTTTACGTTGTTTTCACATAACTTGATCAATAAATTAGCTCTTTTGTTTTACAAGAAAAGACCTCTTTATTGATAACATTATCGATCAACCCTTTATCGATCATCTATTTGATCAACTTACATAGTCTGTGTTTTCACAAAATATACTTTTGTCTACTGTTTATCGATAAGGTTATCCATCATCCATTTATCGATAAAGTGTTCGATAATCAGTGTTTCAAAAGTCATTTCTATAACACTCTATTTATCGATAACCTGATCGATCAACAAGTGTTCGATCACTTGTTCGATCATGAGGCGATTCCAGTTTAAACCTTAAGTCTCGATGTTTCTCAAAATTTATCATATATTTCTTTCAAGCTTTTCTTAGCCTTCATAAGTGTCTTGTTTCACTATTTAAAGAGTGTCAAAATCAAAAGCAACCTTGATCTTCATTGTCTATGCATCATAGTATGATATCATTATTTCCCTTTATCGATCATCTGATCGATAAACTAATGATCCATAACTTGATCGATAATCTTAGTTTTCTGGTTCAAAGTTTTCACTCAGAATAATTGATAACTTGATCGATCAAGTAATAATTGAACAACACTTTGATCAAGCACGTTTAGTTACTACCCAGTGCATCTAACAACTGATTGATTCTAATCATAAGCTATGAATATTCGATTATCAGTTGGTTGAATCTACTCTTGATCTTATTCTACGAAGAATAAACTTATTGAATTAATGTATTTTTGCAGATTACAAAGAAAATCCCAACGGCACTCCAACGATTGTCCAAGTAGTCTGTAACCTACCTTGTCAGAAGCATTAATAGCGAAAACCGTTGTAACTGGAAAAACATACAACCGCACTTACAACGGCTAGAAGCTTTTCCGTCCAACGGTTACTAAACGACCTCAACTATATAAAAGGCACGAAGAAGCATTAATGAACAGATTGAATACGCGAGCTACCCTCTGTTGATTTTTACTGTTGCATTCAATACTCTGTTCTTTCATAACCCCGAACGTCAGTTATTGTCATTTATTCACTCTGTAAGAGAGTTCATTTACTACTCATTAATCACGTTTGTGTGATACTCAAGGGCGTGGACTCTTGAGTGGGGCTGTAACTAGAGGTGGGAATTAGGGCCGGCCCTTCAGGGCTAACGGGCTTAAAAGGGCTGGCCCTCCAAGGCTAAAATTTCAAAAATACCCCAATTTGCTAGGCCCGGCTCTTAAGCTATAGGGTTCAAGGTCGGCCCACGGGTTTTTGGCCCGTTTAAGAAAAAATACTATTTTTTATAAAAAATAAAAATAAACCAATGAAATTATTAAAAAAAGACATAAATATGAATAAAATTAAGTCATAAATATAAAATATCATCATATATAAATATCCATCAACATCCAAGAACATCTAAAACATTCATTAACAAGATAACAATATCCAAAAGTTTTATCTATAGTGCAATTGTGCAATAAATAAACACTATCATTAATCTTTTGAAACTTTATCATCACTATAATTAATTACTCTTCTTCATAAGTATGCTTTTCTTTCGTAACAAAAATATCAAGTTTTTCTTCTTTATAGGAATTTTACTTTTAAATTTTACAATCTAGCAATTATTTTACTTTAATATGAGAAACATTATTGTTGAAACTCATGAATTTCTAATTCAAATTATAGAATCACAAGTTATATAAGTATAACAATACTCTATTATCAAATATATATAGTTTAAAAATATCAACGCATATAATATAAATGAAATCATTATTAAAGTCCAAATTAACCCATTTTTTTAAAATTTAATTGGATAAATTATTGTTTAACACTAAATTTAATTTTAAAATGATAATAATAACTAAATATTTGAAATATTATTAACAATGTAAAAAATTAATAATATTAGAATTATATAAAAAAATTTAAAAAACAAAAAAAATTATAAAAGGACTTAAAAGGGCCAGCCCTTTTAAGCCCTCGGCCCTCCAGGGCTTATTTCTCATTTGAAGGGAAAAATATCAAGCCCGGCTCTCATAATTTTAGGGCCTAAACGGGCTCGGCCCGTTTTTCCGGCTCTAGCTGTAACCTTATGGGAAGTAAGGGGGAGTGATTGAGAGCTTCAATTACTGTACTGAGGCACCAAGAGCCCGATCAATCTTAGAACATAGTGAAATACTCAGAGGTGTTCTGAGGACTGGACGTAGGTCAAGTGGTTGAGACCGAACCAGTATAAATCTTGTGTCTTCCTCTCTATGGTGAAATCATTCTAAACTCACACTCTCTGTTTCTGATAGTTCTTTGTTTTAATTTCGTAAATTTTTATAACTCACCCAATTCACCCTCTTCTTGGGTGAGATTGCCACTAACATTTGGTATCAGAGTAGGTCTCTTTAGCAAAGACTTAACAGTTCGAAGAGAGATCCCACGGCAGGATTCGGAGACAGTGTGCTGCCTGAAGGGTGCTCAACGTCCAAACTGCCAGGCTTCAATGGTGAAAATTATACCTTCTGGATGATGAGGATGAAAATCTTTATCAAGGCAACCGAGTATGGACTATGGGACATGATAGAGCATGGTAACTATGTCCCTATGAAGACCATAGACGGACAACAAGTACGCAAGAGTCCGAGTGAGTTCGATGAAGAAGACAGAAAGTTGGTGACCCTAAATGACAAAGCCATCAATATTCTTACCTGTGCATTGAGCCAATGAGAATACTTCCGAGTTTCCAGTCTAGAAACCGCGAAGGAAATGTGAGAAGCGCTGGAGATAGCCCATGAAGGGACCACCGGTGTAAAACAAAGTAGAATCAATACTCTCACTACAGAGTTTGAGCTATTCAGAATGAAGAATGGAGAGTGTGTCCGAGATATGGAAGTCAGATTCTTGCATCTCATAAATCATCTCACGGCACTCGGAAAGAAGTATAGTCAGGAGGACCAAGTGAGAAAAATCTTAAGTGGTCTCACAAAAGAATGGGAGCCGAAGGTAACAGCAATTAAAGAAACAAAAGGAGAATCAATTGGCTCTGTTGCAGCATTATTTAGAAGTCTTGCAGAATACGAGAGCAAGCAAAGATACAAAAAGGAGATGAACGAGAAGAACTGTAAAAGTATCACTCTTAAAACTCAAGAGCGAAGATGACAACGAAGAAGACCTGGATGATGATGAAATGGGTCTTATCATCAGAAGATTCAAGAAATTCTACAAGAGCAGAGCTGGAAGAAAGTTCCAGTCAAAACACAGAATTTCGACATCTCAGAATGAGTCAAAAGAACCGATCATCTGCTTCGAATGCAAGAAACCAGGACACATCAAAGCAGAGTGTCCCTAACTATCCAAGATGAAAGACAAAGAAAAGAAGAAAGAAAGATTTAGAAAGAAGAAAGCCTTTGTCACATCAATCTAGGGTGACAGCTCTTCAGAAGAAGAAGAAGAAAGTGATGATGAAGAAACTGCCAACATCTGTCTCGTGGTTCAGGAAGACGAAGACTCAGAGACAGACGAGGTAATTACTTCTAAACCCTCTTATGATGAATTACAGTCTGAATACAATGCATTACATTTGGAATTAGTAAGAATTGCAAAAGAGTTGGTAGGCTCCAAGAAAAGAATAAAGTTTCTGGAAGAACAGCAAACAAAACCTTAAGACAACGTAGTCTCACATCCAGGATGCATGGAATTTGAAAAGAACAGAAAGAAGGCCGAGGATCTCACAAAAACCTTAGAAAAATTCACTAAGGGTAGTGAGATGCTCAAAGTGATTTTGGGAGCTCAACGATGCTCGATGGATAAAACCGGAATAGGATATGATCCTGTTCAGGATAAGTCAAAAGGAAGGAAAAAGAGTAGTGGTCGATCGTATCTTACATTCTTTAGAAACACCATTCATTCCTCTAATCCATTTGCACTTTGCTCTTATTGCAACCGTAAAGGTCATACAACCTCTTCATGTTATCACAAGAAGAAAGGAACTTACGAGACATTAAAATGGGTGCCCAAAGGTACTTATGTGCCTAGGACAACTCATACTAACCAAAAAAGACCCAAGAAGGTATGGGTACCTAAAACATAATTGTGTATTTTGCGGGTATGCCTCAAAGAATCTAGAACAAACAAATGGTACATCGACAGTGGATGCTCTAGACACATGACGGGTGATACTGAGAAGTTCACATCACTCAAACCAAAATACGGAGGCAAAGTAAGTTTTGGTGGCAATCAATCCGGAAGAATTGCTGGAATCGGAGAAATAGGAAGTAACCAAGGAATGAAAGTTAAAGATGTATACTACGTGGAAGGTCTGTGCCATAATCTACTTAGCGTCAGTCAGAGTACCGACAAAAACAATTGGGTGATATTTGATTCCGAAGAATGCTTAGTAATAAGTAAAGATGATCTGCCATTGAAGAAAGAAGAGTTGAATATAAAGCTGAGAGCTCCAAGGGACGGTAACTGTTATACACTTCAAATTGACTCTAAATCTTCTGAAAACTATTTTATTAGTAAAAAGGAGGAAGGTTGGATTTGGCATAAACGTCTTGCACATGTTAACATGAATCAACTTTCAAAATTAACTAAAAGGGATTTGGTTGTTGGTTTACCGAAGATTCAATATGAACATGATATTATTTGTGATGCCTGTCAAAAAGGTAAACAAACAAAGTCTTTATTTAAATCAAAGAAGATAGTCTCAACCGAAAGGCCACTCCAAATGCTTCATATGGATTTGGTTGGTCCATCAAGAGTGAAAAGTTTCGGTGGAAATCTGTACACTCTTGTGATAGTTGATGACTATTCAAGATTTACTTGGACTTTGTTTCTTTCCTCTAAAGATGAAACGTTTAATGCATTTATTGTTTTTGCCAAAAAGGTCCAATTTGAAAACAACGAATTTGCAGACTACTGTGACGAGCATGGAATTGAGCACAATTTTTCAGCACCAAGAACTCCTCAACAAAACGGTGTCGTCGAACGGAAAAACAGAGTGCTCACAGAAATGGCAAGGGCAATGTTGAAAGAGAAAGGAATTTCACAAGTATTCTAGGCAGAAGCAATAGCACGGCTTGCTACATCTCCAATAGAGCCTACATCAAAACGCTTCTCAGGAAAACACTGTATGAGCTATACAAAGGAAGAAAGCCTAACCTAGCTCATTTAAGGATCTTCGGAAGTAAATGCTACATTCACAACAACAAAGAGAATCTGGGTAAATTTGATCCTAAAGCTGATGAAGGTTTATTTCTTGGTTACTCTAATCGTAGTAAAGCTTATAGGGTTTTCAACAAACCTACTTTTACAATTGAAGAATCAATTCATGTTGTGTTTACTGAAACTGAACCGATTTCAAAACCTCTAGATGATGATGCCGAGATCGTTCAAAATTTTCAAAAATTGGATTTAAACAGGTCTTCAAACAAATTACCTTCAGAAGAACTTTTAGAAAACAAAAATGATTTAAATGAATCTTCTTCACAAGAAAATTTAGAGCAGCCTAAGGCTTGGAGACATAACCGAGACCATCCACTGGAACAAGTCATTGGTAAAGTCAATAAAGGGGTCAAAACCCGAAGACAAGTGTTCAATGAAGTGCGCTTCTTAGCGTTCATATCCCACATTGAACCTACCAATGTTGACGAGGCCCCATCCGACAAATTCTGGATAGTCGCAATGCAGGAAGAGCTTAACCAATTCAAGAGAAACCAAGTTTGGGAACTAGTACCCAGACCTAATGATCATCCAGTCATAGGCACCAAATGGGTATTCAAAAATAAGCTCGATGAGTCTGCACAAATCGTCAGAAACAAAGCCAGATTGGTGGCTAAAGGATATAATCTAGAAGAAGGGATCGATTATGAAGAAACTTATGCTCCAGTAGCTAGATTGGAGGCCATACGGGTACTCTTAGCCTTTGCTTGTATTAAAGATTTCAAACTATATCAAATGGATGTTAAAAGTTCCTTTTTGAACGGATATATTTTAGAAGAAGTTTTTATCGAGCAACCTCCTGGTTTTGAAGATTCAAACTTTCCTGATCACATTTATAAACTGAAAAAGGCTTTGTATGGTTTAAAACAAGCTCCCAGAGCTTGGTATGAACGTCTTAGCAATTTTCTGATAGAAAAAAGATTTGAAAGAGGCAAAGTAGATGCTACTCTATTCATTAAAAGAAGTAGGAAAGATCTTTTGATTGTTCAAATTTATGTGGATGATATTATTTTCATAGCTACTAATGAAGATCTTTATCAAGAGTTTGCTAAGCTAATGCAGGGAGAATTCGAAATGTCAATGATGGGAGAGTTGAATTTCTTTCTGGGATTACAAATTAAGCAAAAGAAAAATGGCATATTTATATCCCAGACGAAGTATCTGAAGGAGTTGCTAAAGAAATATGGATTAGAAAATGCCAAAAGTGTAAAAACTCCGATGAGCTCAACCATCTCGCTAGACGCAAACGAAAACGGCAAGGACATGAATCTGACCAGATATAGAGGAATGATTGGTTCATTACTATATCTCACGACTAGTAAACCAGATATGCAATTCAGTGTGGGAATGTGCACAAGATATCAATCAGCTCCAAAAGAGTCACACGAAGAAGCCGTCAAGAGAATTCTCAGATACCTTGTCGGAAGTCAAAATCTGGGAATCTGGTATCCAAAGAAGGGAGCAGAATACCTAATGGGATACTCAGATGCAGATCATGAAGGATATAAGAAAGATAGAAAAAGCACCAGTGGACAATGTCAATTTTTTGAAGGATGCCTTGTCTCGTGGTCAAGCAAAAAGCAGAATACTGTGGCAATCTCCTCAACAGAATCAAAATATGTGGCCACTACAAGTTGTTATGCTCAAATTCTATGGTTAAAGCAACAACTACAGGATCTAGGAATCAACTTACAAGAGATTCCAATCCTATGTGATAACACGAGTATGATAAGTCTATCCAAGAATCCAGTCCATCATGCCCGAACTAAGCATATCGATGTTCGACATCATTTCATTCGAGATCATGTTCAAAAGAAAGATGTGAAGGTAGAATTCATCCCCACTGAATATCAAATAGCCGACATCTTCAAGAAGCCTCTAGATCAACAGAAGTTCTACTTCTTTCGAAGAGAATTGGGAATGAAATTTGTTTTGCAGGAAGCTCTGTTTTGTCAAAGAAAAACAGAGGTAAACAAAGTATGGAATGATCGAACAAGAGATTGATAATCATGAAGCTACATAGAAGTAATTTATCGATCACCTGATCGATAAATACAGCATGTGTGGAAAATGGAGAGATTCAGAACGATGATTATTGATAAGATGATCGATAAATGGATTATCAATCAGAACATCGATCAAGAGCGGCAAGTCTTTTGTGACATATACTCAAATTTTGGTAAGCATTAATCGATAAGCTGATCGATAAATGGATTATCGATCAAATGATTGATAAAAAGACCAAGTACACGTTTCCTCTACTAACTTTATCGATAACATGTTCGATAATTGATTGTTCGATAACGTGATCGATAATTGCCTTCAGTGTTCTTCATATTTATCGAACACATGATCGATCATCCGATGATCAATAACATGATCGATAATTTTAAACTTTATAATGTTGAAAGTTTCGAAAACCCCCGTCAGTTATCAAACCCTAACTCGATCAAAACCGCTCCCCTGTTTCTAGCAACGGTCCAAAAATCACTATTCCATTAAATTTCTGATCACCCATCCACTCGAATCCCACTCTGCCACCTTTCGACTACCACCAACCTCAAAACACTTACTTTCAACCGATTATTCTCTCTGAATTCTGTCAGTTCCTAAGAAATGGCACGGGTAAAACAGCCAAATGTGGAAAGTGAAGAAGGCTCGGATTATTAATTTGCTCTGGCTTTGCTCTGGCTCTGTTTTATTATTTCATCCCTAATTTGTAGTTTTTGTTAGATTATTTGGGCTGATTATTGATCATGGATTATACAAATTGTAAAACCCTTTACCCCAAAACATTATAAACTCGTCATAAAATCACTACTATGGTAGAAAAGGAAAGCTATTAAAATGAACTACTATAGTAGAAAGAAATTTGCATATTTTTAGAAATTGACTTTCAAATTCGGGTCAAACCCAAACTTCGTTGCATGCAACTAAAAATCATTCATTAACATCTACTGGGCCTCCGAGCCTTCGGCCCGGGTAACAACATACATCACATCAGCCCATCCAAATGGTTTCCAACAAAATAAATCAGAGTTTCATAAGACACTATAAATGGCCTCCGACCAACCAAAATAAGGAGATAACATTCTCTCTAGTTTACAACAAGGCCGGGTAATCAAAATATTTTAAAAGGGATCCTAAATGTGGCAATATATACTAGCCATACATATACAAGGGCTAGAGGCCTAAAGCTAACCAAGCTCAAGCCTCTGCGTCTCTTCCCGATGGCACACGCCCGGAACCTTCACCTGAAAACATTGTAAACCACGGGGTGAGACAACGTCCCAGTAACCAATCTTTCCAATTCAAGGTACTACTAAATAGGTGCTCGTGAGGTGTCAAGTGGGGCAGTTCACAAGTAATATTATAAATGATAGCCACAACAAGTAATGTAAGTGCAATGATGCAATCCCATCAACCATATCCCTCACTTTGGGGGATTTTCAAGAGCCGAAGTCGGCCTATCCCTCACCATGGGGGATGTAAGGGGCCATAAAAGGCCTATCCCTCACTATGGGGGACGTAAAGAGCCAACTATCATGCATTAATGGAGGCCTTACCACGTGGTAGTAACAATCAAAACTCTCACCAATTCCCAATTCATGCATCATGCTCAAACCATAATCAAAGAGTAAATAATCATTTCACAATTAACTTCTTTCAGTGGCCTATCTTTCACAGGTTACAAATTCAATCAATATCAATTTAAACCCCACAAGACGGTTTTCCTTTTCAATATACAACATACACTTTGAACATAGTTGCTACTCGAAGCACAAAGCATAAATCCACTCACAGTACCACAAAAGCATGTACAAAGGATTGGAAAGTGGTTACCTCTCGCCTGAGCAAGGAATAACAAACCACAACACGGCCCCGTCCACCAACAAGGCTCACAATCGGTCTACACAAGCACACAACCAACATGTATTAGCTTTCAACTAATAATGTGGCCAAAACAACACTTGGGGACACAAAATTCCTAGCTCCAACCACAACTCTACCCAACTAAAAAGGGTATAACCATCAAGGCAACACTCCAAGGTCAAGAAAATCCATTAAAACCTTAATTCCTTTCCAAACATCAATTAAAATTCATAACCTCAAGGACCTACTATAGGAATTCAACACCCAATCATCCCATTTGAACAATAGAAGTCCTAACAACATTCTAAACTGATTAAACATCCAATTTAACCCTCCTTAACGTAACCCAATTCACAAAACTCAAAATCAATCTCTACATTATCATCCTCAATCACAAACCTCCCATTTCCATAAACCCTAGCTTCAAAAATTCAAAGTTCTTTAAATCCAAGAAAACTACGCCGATTAAATACTTAGACTAACCTAAAGCAATCAATTAAACTCAAAACAATTGGTCAAAAACCTCAATTCCATAACAACCTAGAAAACTCTAGGGTTTCACCATAAATCCTCAGAAATTCCAATAAAGAAAGAAGATTAGAGGTTAAAATCACTTACTTGAGGTAATGGATCCTTAGAAATACCTTTCCTAAGCCACAACACCGAAACCCTAGCAGAGCCTCTCTCTCTTCCTTCAGATTTTCTAATTTTCGCACCAACAGACCCTCTCGCGACTATATAGATTTAGCACCTTTCGCCGCGATGAACCCAGAACTTCGCCACGGCGAACTAATCCCGAGAGGGATTACTCACCTGAAAACCTAACTTCGCCGCGGTGAAAGCTTCCTGGGAGGAAACTCTCGCTCGCCCAGAAAACCTTCGCCGCGGCATACCCCTACCTTCGCCCTGGTGAAACCTTCCCGAGAGGGAAACCTCACTCACTTGAAAAACTTCACCGCAGCCAAACCTGCCCGAAAGACAATCCCCCTTAGAACTCCCGGTTTTCCGCGGCGAAGTAAAACTTCACCGCGGTGAACAAAGCCTGAGAGGGGTCTATTCACCTATTCCTCCAACATACCTCAACTCCAACCTGAACACCAAGATCAACATTAAATCACTAATCTATCCTCAAAATCAACCAAGAAGCGGCTATTAAAGCCTGATAAAACTTAGGATGTTACACAAATACCGAAAGAAATGAGAATTTGAATTCTACGTCTGGTTCTGGTTCTGGTTCTGTCAACAATAATCCCAGAAATGAGAATCCGAACCCCACTTCCGGTGCCACCAATAATCCGAACAGCACTGCACCCTCATTTGGACCTGGTAAAACTGATCCTGCATGGGCATATGTTTCCCTTAAGAAAGAAGGGAAAGTAAATGTCTTTACCTGTCTATTTTGTGAATCAAGTTATAGAGGAGGTGGGATAAATAGAATGAAAAACATTTAGCTGGTGTCTCTGGTCAAGTTTGTTCTTGTAAAAAAGTTTCTCATGATGTACGTGCTAGAATGAAAGAATCTTTGGTAGAAGGGTCAAAGAAAAAACTTGTTAAACATGTAAAAGATGACACTGAAACTAGGGAAATTGAGGAGCTGGTTGATTCACCTCCACTTAGAATAGGCATTGAAAGTAGTGGCAACAAGAGAAAAGCTCTTGAAGCTGGGAGGGTTGATAATTATTTTGCTCCTAGGACATCTTATGGTTCCCAACCAAGCCTCAAGAGTGTATTGTCAACTAAAGAAGCACAATATAATGCCAAGATGGTTATTGCTCAATGGGTTATTCTTAATTGCATTCCATTTAATGCATTGGATTGTCCTCTTTTTCAAAAAGTTGTTGATGCTATTCCTGCAATTAGGCCTGGTTTTAAAGCCCCTAATGCTTATGATTTTAAAGTTAACTTGTTGAAAGATTGGAAGAAGGAATGTCAGTTACTGATTGAGAGTCATCGTGCAAAATGGAAAGAAAATGGTTGTACACTCATGGCTGATGGTTCGACTAATGTTAGACAAAGAATTTTGATTAATTTCTTAGTCTATTCCATACATGGTATGGTATTTGTGAAATCAATTGATGCTTCAAATGTAGTTAAGGATGCTAAAACTTTACTCTCATTATTTTGTGAAGTTATTGAGTGGGTTGGTCCTGAAAATCTAGTTCATGTGGTGACTGACAATGCTGCTAACTATGTGGCATGTGGTAAACTGATTAAAGAGAAATATAAAACTAGTTATTGGTCATCTTGTGCAGCTCATTACTTGAATCTTGTCTTGAGAGATATTGCTTCTATGCCTCATGTGTCAAATCTTGCAACAAAGGCATCTAAAATCACTATATTTGCATATAATCATACAATCTTCTTGTCATGGCTAAGGAAAAGACCGGGTTGGAAGGAAATTGTTTGCCCTGGTGCAACAAGGTTTGCAACTACATTCATTACCTTGCATAGCATATATTTGCACAAGCATGATTTGCGAGCGTTGGCTATTGATAAACATTTTGTGGATCACAAATTGGCAAGAACTGAGTTGGAAGAACTTTCAGTGCAATTGTATTAGACAATCGATTCTGGAATGAATGTTACCAAGTTGTGAAGATTGCGTCTCCACTTATGAGACTTTTGAGGATAGTTGATTCGGATGAAAAACCCTCGTTGCCTTATGTCTATGAAGGGATGCAAAGGGCTAAAAATGGAATCAAGGACATCTTTCAAAGGAATAAGGAGCTATACAAGCCTTACACTAACATTATTCAAGCTCGATGGGACAAGCATTTGAAGCAAGAACTTCATGCCGCAGCTTATATGTAGAATCCTACATTTTTGTATAATCCAACTTTCATAAAAAAGAACAAATTGCAAAAAGATTTGATTGATGTCTTTGAGTCTTTCTCAAATGAAAATCTTGATTTTTGTACAATGATGCAGCAAGTGTTTATCTAACCATGATCGTAAGGATTCTTTTGATAGATTTTCATGTGAAAAAGCAGCTCAAAAACTAGATCCTCGTAAGTATATTTATATCATGTTTAATAGCACATATTAATACATATTTAATATCAAATATATGAATATAACTAAATATCATTTATTCTATTATGCAGATCAGTGGTGGTCATTTTATGGGAGTTCAATTCCGGAATTGCAACAAGTTGCAATACGTATTCTTAGTCAAACATCTTCTTCTTCTAGATGCGAGATGAACTGGAGCTTATTTGAGCGGATTCATAACAAAAGAAGAAATAGATTGGAACATGAAAGGTTAAATGATTTGGTTTTTACAAACTACAATCTGAGATTAAAATATAGGTAATATTAAAAATTTTGATTTATGAATGTTTTTATTGAATATTGCTTATTTGCTTTTATTGAATATAGAATTCATTAATGTTGATTTTCTTACATTTTGTCATTGAAGGAATCTATTGAACAAGAAGAAGACAAATTATGATCCTATTGATTATGAATCGATTGATAAAGTTGATTTTTGGATGGTTGAAGATGCAACTCCTGAATTTGATAATTGAAACATCTTACCTTTAACCCCTCAGAGTGCACATTAGTAAGCATTACGGTTCAAGAAAATCATGGCACAAGCCCGTGGATTTAAATTTTTAACATAATTACTCGGGTTACTATTCACTGTTAAATTTTCAGATTACAGGTCCAACTTTAAAAATTCATAACTAGTTCCATACAAATCGTATTGAGGTGATCTAAAATTCTATTGAAAGATATTTTGATGATATTTAAGGGAAAAATATCCAATTGGACTTTTCCTTGCCCAATTCGTACAGTTAAATCAATAGATATTACTATTCATTTCAAAAATCTGAAACTTCCAGATTCTGTGCTTCAACTTTGGAAATTCGTATCTCCTTGTGTACACATCCAATTGAGATGATCTATCTCTCATTTTAAATCTTGGGATGTGTACTATAAGTCTTCCAAATATCGTGATTTAATTTATTCATTTGATAGGTCAAACTAGAGCTACAAACTCACTACTCTAGGACATACGTTTTATCTCTTAGCATCTCTTTTACTTAAATTCTTTTTATTTCGTTGGCATACATGACATGGGCTTACTCTTTCCCATTCATGCTCATACATTTCTATACATGAATTATAATTAATTACATGGCATCATATGCATCCATAACATAAATTACATAATAAGAGAATTACACAATGAATAATAATATCATTCATTGACATTAATAATTCTCCACTTTCTTCTCCTTGCTTCTCATGCCATTATTGCCCATTGATGATTGACCTATATGGTTGGTTAGGGAGGGGTGAGATTTGGGGGAATCTCAGTAGCAAACAATACCACATGATCATGCTAGATGGATGCTAATATACTACACGTAACTTGTTTATTCTCTTGTTAATTAGTGACATATTAGCATGCTCAAAGCTAACTTCTTGATGCATGGCCATGGAGACATAATCTACTCATCATGAATAGCAATTACAGTAGTTAAAACATGTCACAATAACATTCAATAACATGTACACGGCAACACACAAGCATACAACATCAAGCAATGACAATAGGTAAGTTCACTACCTTGCATCTCAAGCTTTCCTCTTGCTTTTCCTTTGACTCCCTTGACTTTCCAACCATGTGGGCATTCGGTTAACATCACCAAACATCCTCTTGGATGTTTCAAAAGTCCTAAATATAACCATAATGATCATACAATCCATTAGGACCACTAGATTATATAAAGTTCAAGACTATCTCTCTTGAACCTCAACCCTTTCTCTTAGTCTTAGGGTTTTCTTTCTAGCTTTTCTAACATAAATCTCATCATTTCCCATCCTTATGATCCATTTCTTGTCAATTAGGACAACTTTAGATGGCCCTAGATTCAAGAATATCAAATCTGGAAATTATGCTTCGCGGGTACTGTTCACGCAGAAAACCCAGAATTTTTTCTCAACTTTGAAAATTCATAATTAATTCTAGAAAAATAGAAACTGAGTGGTTACAAGTCTCACTGAAAGCTAATTAAGTTAAATTTACACAAAAAATAGTTTCAGGAACCAATTCTATTCATAACAATACCGAAATTGTATGGAACTCAACACTCTTTCAAAGGTTCAACACTGTTTCCAGATTTCAAACCCTAACTTTGAAAAATCACCATAAATCATACACATATCCAAATAAAGTGTTCTACCCATGGATTTAAAGCTCACAGAGTGCAATTTAAGCATGAAAAATTTCAGAATCAGATATGAACAGTAACTTATTCAAAATAGGTATCAAATCAGATGCTATAGCCACCACATACCTTGATCTTGAAGCTTGAACTTAGGTGGACCTTCTCTCACTAGAAATAGCTCTTTCTCTCTCTAGATGTAAGAGCGGCAGAGTTTTCCCTATGTTTCCTTGCTTGGCTGAAAATGTGAGGGGAGGGAGTGCCTATTTATAGCCAAAAATTTGACTTGAATGGACCAAAATACCCTTGGTGGCTAATAGAAAGGATAAGTGTAATTTTGGAACTTCAAGTTGACTTTTACATCATCATTGCATCATCTTCTTGCATCATGCTTACCTCATCCTTCTAGAAGATGCCAAATGTCATAAAAGTGGTGGAGGAGATGGGAGATTAGATCCTAGCCGTTGGATCAAACTTAATTTCTCCGAATTTACTTGGCCCACGTTTCTCTGGCTTCCTTTATGGCCTTTTAGAGCTCAGAAAATTCTTTTGTCTGCTTCATAAATTCATTTTAATTCTAGAGAATATCTATGAATTTTCTTAGGTCATAACACTTCCTTTAAACCTTGCATAAAAATTCATTTACCAAAATGCCCTTTTATCGGCAAAACCGGCTCTTTAATTTATTAACGCCACTCCACTGGCCTTTTGGTTGCGAGACTAATTTTATAAATTAGTACAACCTTTCAAACATTTAACCTAATTTTTGTATACATTTTTGAGGTATCTTGCTATTTTAAATAATTACCTCAATAACCTCATAAATTCCATTGAAGCTACCTCAGGGGTATTTTTGTCTTTTCTCTTCACAGAAGAGCCTTAGAATATTATTTTCCATTTTTTGGGATTTTCTTGGAATTCTCTGTGTACTCTTCCATTTTTATCCCTGTTGGTCATAACTTTCTGAATTTACGATTTAGTCCCTATTTGGACTTAGATTCATATAATCCTCTCTTTGAGGCTTCTAGCTTAACCTTTGGCCTTTATCTAGTCTCTTTTCTCTCTCTGGGCCTTCGAGACTTTACTGGAGCCTCTAACTTTGATTACACTTTAGCCCCTTAAAACTTTTACTTTGCAGTTTAGTTCCTAAAACTG
This sequence comes from Neltuma alba, assembly GCF_004799145.2. Lineage (NCBI taxonomy): Eukaryota > Viridiplantae > Streptophyta > Magnoliopsida > Fabales > Fabaceae > Neltuma > Neltuma alba. Next base: position 156,893 of record NW_021632117.1, on the reverse strand, counting down.
CTTTGACTTCCTTTCTCATCTTTGGGACTTCTGCTCAAAAAGGGTCTAGTAGCCTATCCAATTCAGGCTATTTTTGGTACTTCTAAGCTCAAAAGTTCAAATGTTACAATAATCTAGATGAAATAAATTTTGAAAGAGTTGCCAATAATGAAAGACATTGCAACTACATCAACTTTTGAGATTGAGAGGCATGATGAAGGTTTGTAATAAATTAATAATCTCTTTTGTTATAGTTTTATTTTTATACAAAAGTGTATAACTATTTTTTTCACATAACCATTAACAATTTAATTATTGTCATGTATAGGTGATGAAGACATGCATATTCCTGAGTCTCCACCTTTGAATGATGATGATATTACTCCAAGTGCTTGTGCTGGTCCTTCTGTAGCTTCTCCTCCTCCTCTTAGTGTCTCAATGCCTATGGATTTAAATGAAGTTAATGATAACTTTGGTGTGGATAATTATTAGTTGGTTTAGTGATTGAATCATTATAGGTACCAATATATATATATATATATATCTATTTTGATAGTTTTCTAGGATGAATATTTAGTATTTTGGTGACATGGGATGGCAGTATGACAATGTGATGTTATTTTGTTATGTAAAAAAAGTTAAAACTTGAAAATATATTGTAAATATATGATTATTTTTTTGGTAATTTAAGGTATTAAATTGATATTGAATTTTTGGATGGTGTGATAAGAATTTTAATTATTTTTTAATTTTTTTAATTCCTCACCGATCTGACTCCGGGTCAACTCCAAGCTGACCCACTAACACTTAACACACTGCCTTGACCGTTCAGTTACTGGTCCGGTTTTCAGTACCTTGGATTTCTCTGAATTACTAGTTGGAAACCTTGATAAGGAAGTGAATTTGGCTAAGTTTAAGGCTGATTTTGCAAACCAGAGATTTTGCCCTGTTGTTTCTGTGGATATAGAAAGCTTAAAGAAAAATACTCAGATTAATTTGGACTTGAGTGATCCCCTAGAATATTATTCAAACTGGCTGATAATTGGTGGAGAATTTTGTCCTGAAGTGATTAAAAGGTTCTACTGTAACATGGAATCAGTAAAAGAATATGATGAGCAGGACAATCTGGTAATTGACTATTTAAGGGTCAAACTTAGAGGTAGAACCTTCCACCTTATTGCTGATAAGATTAATGAGTTGCTGGGATTTCAAGATTCGGTGAGAGGGGGAGATATGAATGAAATTAAGGCTTATAAGATTTTGATGCAAAGTGATGAGTACCCCGGTGAGCTAAATTTCCCACCTAAACAGTGTGATTATTATAGAATAATCCACTATATCTATTCAAGAAGTATGATCAACAAATCCGGGAGCTTCTCACACTTAACTCAAGATGATTACTTGTTACTGGCCCGGATAATCAGTGGAGAAAGGATTAATATAGGGGCTTTGATCTATAATGAGATGAAGGATTTTGTTCTCAACAAATCCAAGTCTACACCGATCCCCTATCCTCAGTTGGCCACATACATCCTACAGGCAAACAACATTGCCCCTTTTGAGCCTGGAGAGTCCAAGACCAAGGTTCCTGCTTTTAGGATTACATAGCTGCACAAGATGAGGATTCCTCTACCTTTCAGACCATCTCAGAAGGTACCTCCAAAAGACAAGGGGAAGCAACCAGTTGTCAGCACCTCTAGGACTCAAGATGAGGCCGAATCCACTGCAGCTCCTTCTCATGCCCCTAGACCCTCATTCATGGAGATATCTCTCAGGGAGATGTTTCAGGTCGAGCTTCAAGAGTTTGAGAAGAGAGTTTATGTCACTGCTCGAGAATATGGGGAAGTCTCAGATAGAAAGTTGAGGGCATTTCTAAAATCCTAGATCTTCACAGACAAGCAATGATGGTTTTGGAAAAGAAGGTTTCTCAAAGATTTGATTATGTTGAGAGAGAAATTCGAGAGCTCAAAGGAATGGTAGCCTCTCTCTACAATAACTTCTTTGCCCCCAACATTACCTTCAGCTTTGAGGACTTACTCCATCATCCCCCATCTCCTCCTCACCATGAGCCTGGACCTTCTACCTCCACTATACCCGCTTCTCCATTTGTACTATCTACCTCTCCCACTCCCTCTCCTACTTTAGCCCTGATCACTGTCCCCTAGCGAGTTCCCTCTCTTCATATTCCATCACTCTCTCCACTTTCTCACCTTCCCCCTCTTCCTATTCCCCTGTCCATTCCACCTGTTTCTACTCCTTCTTCTTCCCCACCTGATGCTGACAAAAAAGGGGAGAAAAATTCTGATGCTTAGAGTCTCTTTTTACTTTTACTCTGATGTGTTTTTATTGATGTTTAGCTATGTGCTCTAAGTTTACTATGTTTTACTGATGTATTTTGACAGTTGATTTTACTTCGATCTATCTATTGCTTAATTTTACTATTTCTGATGTTATTTGATTAATATTTCTTACCTATGTTTTGTCATCATCAAAAAGGGGGAGAATGTTAGGTTTAAGGTTTTGATGATAACAAAGTGAGTAATTTGTGATTCAGCATGTTGATCGATCAAGGTTTTATCAATAAGCTGATAGATAATAACTCTGTCTAATTAAGCAAACTCAGCAGACACTTTGATTGATAACATGTTAGATAATGTGTTGATCGATCATTCTTAGTTGCTTATGAAAATCTAGGATAAATTATCAATCACTTGATTGATAATCGGAAATACAAAATTAATAGGTGTTTATCGATCACATGATCGATAAACCGATTATCGATGAGAAGACAGATAAATGGTAATGTACTTTACTCATTCTATGTTTTGTTTTTATTGCCATTTATCGATCATATTATCGATAATATGGTCGAACATTGCCTTATAACTCTTCGTGCAGGAATTTATTTCAGTGGCTTATCGATCACCTGATCAATAAGAACATTATCGATCACATGATCGATACTCAACATATCTTTGTCACATCATGGCTCTTCGATCACCGGATCAATAATTAGATTATCGATAATCTTATCGATAACCACCCTTCATGTTTACATTGTTTTCATATAACTTGATCGATAAATCAGCTCTTTTGTTTTACAAGAAAAGACCTCTTTATTGATAACATTATTGATCAACCCTTTATCAATCATCGATTCGATCAACTTACATAGTCTGTGTTTTCACAAAATATACTTTTGTCTACTGTTTATCGATAAGGTTATCTATCATCCATTTATCGATAAAGTGTTCGATAATCAGTGTTTCAAAAGTCATTTCTATAACACTCTATTTATCGATAACCTGATCGATCAACAAGTGTTCGATTACTTGTTCGACCATGAGGTGATTTCAGTTTAAATCTTAAGTCTCGATGTTTCTCAAAATTTATCATATATTTCTTTCGAGCTTTTCTCAGCCTTCATGAGTGTCTTGTTTCACTATTTAAAGAGTGTCAAAATCAAAAGCAACCTTGATCTTTATTGTCTATGCATCATAATATGATATCATTATTTCCCTTTATCGATCATCTAATCGATAAACTAATGATCCATAACTTGATCAATAATCTTAGTTTTCTGGTTCAAAGTATTCACTCAGAATAATAAATAACCTAATCGATCAAGTAATAATCAAATAACACTTCGATCAAGCACGTTCAGTTACTACCCAGTGCATCTGACAACTGATTGATTCTAATCATAAGCTATGAATATTCGATTATCAGTTGGTTGAATCTACTCTTGATCTTATTCTACGAAGAATAAACTTATTGAATTAATGTACTTTTACAGATTACGAAGAAAATCCCAACGGCACTCTAACGGTTGTCCAAATATTCTGTAACCTACCTTGTCAGAAGCATTAATAGCGGAAACCGTTTCAATTGGAAAAACACGCAACCGCACTTACAACGGCTAGAAGCTCTTCTGTCTAACGATTACTAAATGACCTCAACTATAAAAGGCGCGAAGAAGCATCAATGAACAGATTGAATACGCGAGCTACCCTCTGTTGATTTTTACTGTTGCATTTAATACTCTGTTCTTTCATAACCCTGAGCGTCAGTGATTATCATTTATTCACTCTGTAAGAGAGTTCATTTACTACTCATTAATCACGTTTGTGTGATACTCAAGGGTATGGACTCTTGAGTGGGGCTGTAACCTTACGGGAAGTAAGGGGGAGTGATTGAGAGCTTCAATTACTGTACTGAGGAGCCAAGAGCCCGATCAATCTTGAACATAGTGAAATACTCAGAGGTGTTCTGAGGATTGGACGTAGGTCAAGTGGTTGAGACCGAACCAGTATAAATCTTGTGTCTTCCTCTCTATGGTGAAATCGTTATAAACTCACACTCTCTGTTTCCGATAGTTCTTTGTTTTAATTTCATAAATTTTTATAACTCACCCAATTCACCCCCTCTTGGGTGAGACTGCCACTAACAAGGATATCATCAATAAAGACTATGACAAACTGATCCAAGTATGGCCGAAAAATTCTATTCATATAATCCATGAAAATTGCAAGCGCATTTGTCAACCCAAAAGGCATCACTAAAAAGTCATAGTGTCTATAACGAGTTCAGAAAACAGTTTTTGATATATCTTCCCCTTTAATTCTCAGTTGGTGATAGCCTGATGTTAGATCAATTTTAGAAAACATGGTGGCACCATCTAGTTGATCTAGTAAATCATCAATCCAAGGTGACGGGTATTTGTTCTTGATTGTCACTTTATTCAACTCTCTGTAATCTATGTATAATCACAAATTGCCATTGATAAAGCCCAATTTTTATGCATTTTATCCTACATTAATATGGGATTTAAATAATAATGTTGAGCTTAAATGGATTTTTATGCATTATTGGATTAATTGGTTGATTTTGGATTTCCCATAAAAATTGAGATTTTGGATTGCAAATATCAATATTATGTGATTTCCTATTTTCAGCTTGGAATTAATTTTTCCTATTTCTTTGGAAACAAGTCTCATATTTTTAGAAAGATTATTTTTAGAAAGTTTTACAATTTCTTGCCTAATTTTTATGCATATCTAATATTTAATTTTGATATAGATTATATTATATTTGGATATAATCTACATTAATGGGTGCACTTAAATTCTTGTAGGTCAAGAAAAAGCATATAAGAAATCCAATGGTATAAGATTATTTCTTGGAATTTAAGCATAATCTAATGGCTAATATCAAATGGGTTGATTAATTACTAATGGGCTTGAGTTTTGTATCCAAAAAAATCCCCTCTCCTCTTATTAAATGTGCTAGCTGCCACCTTTCTTATAAAAGCTCCCTTTTGCCAACAAAAGCTCTACCTCATGATTCCAACATATACCACCATAGCCAGTTGTTTTCTGTTTTTTTTTTTCATTCACCACATACTCTCTACAATTCCATTATTATATTGTTTCCACCTACCTGCGACAATTCTATTAGCATTTCACCTTTCATCAATTTTCCTTCAATTGGCATAATCTGGACAAGAGAGCTTAGAGGGAAGATGATTTTCATGGCAGCTTGAGCTTGTTTGGGAGGCAACTTGGGAGGAGCATGGAGAAGGCTTGAGCCTTGGGCTAGCACATGAAGACTGCAAGGGAGTGATATTCCATCCATCTTTTTAATTCAAGGAATTGAAATTTAGTTTAAAATAATTTTGATTTGTATTTTTGTGAGACAATTTAGTTCTAGATTATCATTTTTATTTTTGGATTGGATTGATATTTGGATTCTATTTGTGTTGAGACACTTGCTAGAATTTATGTTTATGAATCTTTGCATTATTAATTGAGTTTTCATCATGGGTTTAATTATCAATGTAGTTTGAATTGCAAATTTGGATTATTTTACCTCTTGATTGTTTAATTGAGTTGGTAAATTATCTAGTTGTTTGATTGGATAATTTTAAACATAATTTCCAAAATTAATTTGAATTATTTTCATTGGTTTTAATGAGTTTAATTAACCAACCTTATATCATTATGAGTTTTCTAATAGTTTAAGGGTTTTAGAAGTTGAGGGCACCTTTTGTTTCAATTAGGTAATTAAACTTATTAATTTCACTCTCTTATCACTTCCTTTTGGTCTAATTAATTGATGATTTAGATTATGAAAGTTAAATCCATGTGAATCCTAAGTTGTTCCCTCCACCATACCTGAAGAGAAACCTCTTACCTTTACTTGTTAATTTTCTTTGCTTTCTAGTTAATTTTTTTTTTACTTATCACTTTAAGTTTTCCTTCTAAACCCCCCCCAAATTACATTTGCATTCATTTAGTTTACTTTAATTTTTATTTAGATTTTTAGGACATTTGCATCTTGCAATTAAGATTGGAATTTTACATTTTAGTTTTGGCTCATTTTATTGCATTTCTCATCACCTAAATTTTTACTTAGAGAAACCCATAACTTGCTCCTTGGAAGTAATGAACTAGGTTGATCCTAAACTACAAATTAATTAGGATCTAGTTTAATTGAGTGCTTTAACGACAGAGGCATCATTAGACATCCTTCTTTTTCATGAACAATACCAATGTGCCCCATAGAGATACACTAGGTCGAATAAAACCCTTCTCTAGTAACTCTTCTAGCTACTTCTTTAGCTCTACCATTTCATTTGGAGCCATTCGATACAGGGCTTCAGAGATTGGTCCTGCTCTCAGTACTAGATCAATGGCAAACTCCACTTCTCTTTCTGGTGGTAATCCACTAATCTCTGTGGGAAAGACTTCCAAAAAATCACATACGACCTTAATTTCTACAATCCCTTCTTTAACTTTTGTTTTCATAGAGAAAAACACTATATACACTTGGTAACCTTGTCTCAAATATCTACTCGCCTGAGCTTTCGTAATCAAGTTCAACTTTTCTTTTGTGCAAGGAGTCGGCTCTTGGGTAGGAAGGATTAACATTTTATTCTTATAGTCAAGGAGCATGTTATGCAAGGATAACGAGTTCAAGCCAAGGATAACATCAATATCACAGAAAGGCATGCATATAAGGTCTAATATAGTGCAACAATGAACATAATGGACAATACAATTCAAACAAGCATTGGAAGTTAAAACCTTAACACTAATAGGAATGGAAACATAAAGATCATATAGAAATGTCAACAGTGACGCTTATGCGCCTAGCACAATCATATGTTATGAAGGAGTGATTGGCAACAGAATCAAATAATGCATGCACAAGGTAATCAATCACACTAATCATATCTTGTATTATCTCAGGTGACTTAATTGCCTCTTCTTTAGTGAGGGCGAACACCTGAGCCTGGGGCCTCGAACTATCTATACCTTGCGGATACTCTTTGATAAAGTGTCCTAGTTTTTCACATCTGAAGCACATGTTTTGACCCATTATACACAGCTGGTCTCTGTGATTCTTACCATAGATTTCATATTCCTTTCCTCGGTGAGCATTATCAAATCCTTCTCGCCTTGCTCCTCCTCCTTGTCTAGGCCTCCCGAAGAAATTAGGCCTTCTTTGCTTCTTATTGTTGCCATAGGAAGTTCCTTCCTAACCCGACCTTACTATAGGCTTCTCGACTCTCAGGGTTACCCTAGCCAATTCATGGTGATTTCAGCTGCTCTCTGTGATCTGACAGACTTTCACTACCTTATTGAACACCTTAAGCTGTGTTGGGGCTCCCTTTTTTCTTAGCTCGGGTCTCAGCCCCCTAATCATCTTCTCTGTGAACCAGCACTCATCGTTTATGTGCTAGAGGTATGTAGAATAGTAGGACAGCTTAATGTATCTAGCCAAGTACTTGTTAAACGATTCATATTCAGCTTCTTTTTCATCCCTCACAGATCAAGAAAAATAATTTTAAAAAGAACTATTCTTTAAACACCTCCCAGGTGACGGGAGATTCATTGGCCTAGAAGACTAACTCTGTGTTCCTTCATCATTAATCTACTTACCCCTCTAGCTTATATATGGCCATCTGGGGATTCCTCTTTGTTGAGCATTTGAGGATTTTAAAAATCTTCTCAAGCTGAGTTATCCAATCCTTAGCCACTTGTACATTGAAAGTTTCCTCAAAAGATAGGGGATGGTACTTACCAAAATGCACAATTCATTGCTGCATACTATCAGGCTCTACAGTGGGTTGTGCCTACTCAACAATCCCTGCCTGAGGTTGCCAAGGTTGTTGGACTGGGCTACCCCAGCTACTCCTAGCCTGAGTTGTTGCAACTGTGCTACTACTGTTGCTACTACAGCATCCCGTTCCTATTCCTGGCAGACTTGTGAAGCTTGTATCTCTTGCATGGTCCACTATTGTTCCTATATCCTATTCATTATGCTTTAATAGGGTTAGCATGGGGTCTAGTGGATGCTTCTCCTGTGTGAGCTCCACATCTTGTTCTTACCATTTGTCTTTATCTTCTTTAACTACAAAAGGAACAGGATCATTATTGATATGTAAAAGATACTTTATATATTAACTCAACTATTTACAATAGTTTAGTTATAGTTAGCACAACAGTTATAGTCAAGCAGTCATAACCACATAATATGCAATCATCCAATCAAGGCATAAAAGAAAAAGGAAATATAGAGACAACAAAAATCTCCAAGTCGTCCAGTAGTTGGTCGAAGGTACAGAGATATGGACTGTCACAAATCCTCTGGACCTCAATCTGCCATGTCCATGTTCTGGGTAGTGAGTCTATTAGTGCCTATCCCTATAAGGTCTCATTTGTGTTCTAGGCTCTTTAGCTACCTTGTTATGCAGCAGTCTAACATAGTAGAAGTAGTTTAGATAAATCATGACATACTAGTTCTGCAACCTGTCAATATGTCTCCCTAGCTCTATCAGTTCCTTGAATAGATCATCATAGCTCTTAAATTCCTTCTTAACTAACAGTGGCCTTTTCTTGATTGGTAGATCCTTTGCCTTGATATTACGGGGACCTGCTTCATTTCTGGGTCAAGCCTTAACCCCACTAGGACCTGCCTTATCAGGGTTAGGTCTAGGTCCTACTGCACTCTAAGTATCATCTTGTAGCTCTCCTTCTCCTATCTTGTTGGAGGCAATGCTAGGCTTCACCCTGTCCTTGAGCCTGTCGTAATAGTTGGGAGGAGTTGTAGGGTCCTCCTCTGGCACTAACCACCTTAAGAACTACCGGTCAGGGAAGTTCTCTCCTAGCATTCTCTAGTTAATTGTACCCCCTGAGTTGTTGTCCTCACAATATGCCATTTCTATTCTTATACTTAAATCATTTCATAATACATAATCCACACACACACGCGCGCGCGCGTATATCACACAATTCAAACTTAAACATACAGTAAATCAGCAGTCCAGTACATCAAACAACAGTTCAAAATCTTTGCTTTGATATAAAAATGTCACACATTACTTTTGGACCAATTTTATCCCAACTGAAACCATTTGGAATCATTTGTTATAGCCTCAAGTTAGAAAAATTTGAACTTTAAAATTTCATAAATTCGGGTCACTATTCATTATAACCCTAACTAAGGATAAATTTTGAAAAATCATAACTAATTCTAAAAAAAAAATTAAAATGAGGTGATTTCAATTTCTATTTAAAGCTCTTAATATGATCTTTAGAGAAAAAATACTCACTGGTATCCAAACTTCACCAATTAATCCTACAATTCATGCAAAATGGTATTGTTCATATGGTCATTTTTTTAGTTTTTTTAAATTTATGCCTAAATTTGGATAAGTATAACTTTTTTTCACAAAACTCCAAATTTGATGAAATACTACTTGTTTGAAAGCCAAAAATATAATCTATAAGCATCCCAAATTTCACCCCAAAGCTCAACCAATTACACAGAATTTCATTGGTGCCATTTTAAGGTATTTTTAGGGTTATTTATCCATTTTTCACGCAATTTCTTAGTTTTTCTTCTCTTTTAATTTCTTAGGATCATCCCATACACATATCACAGATTCAAACATGATCCTATGATCAAATATTCACATGCATATCACTCTTTGGTCATTAATACAAATATCCAACATAATTCACTATAGTTCATAACAATTCATAATAATTACAAAACATAACTCCAATAGGCATTAAACTTCATTATCTCCCAAGATGATCTCCTTTCTTTTAGCCTTGCTTAGTCCAACCCTTAGTTGGTGGATAATTGAACATAAATGAATGATGTTTCATAGAAATTTCAGTAGCAATGAATCATAATTATCATGTTAATTATGCTATGTAAAAATGTGACATGTTGTCATGAAAGTAGCATAAACATATACAAGCTTTTACAAGCTTTCATTGCCATGGAAAGAGAGCCACATATCAAGCCATAAATCATTCCACATAACATAATGCCAAGGCATATTGGACTTAGCATTTCACACATAATCACATGCGTTGCTTAATCACATCATGGCAACATAATTCAAATAACACATACACATTTAAACAAGCAAGAAAGTATTCAAATTATGAGTTCAAAGCTACCTCTTGATTAACTATGCAATTCGGTCTCCTTAGAAAATTGATGCTGCTCTTTGTTTTCTTGCACAATGCCTATCAATTCAAGTATAAACACATTCTAAATTACCAGTAATATAAGCATAAACACTAATGCTCAACATTAAGCTCAATTAAACCCGCTTTTCCTTGATTTTTGACATAATTATTTCCTCTTTGTTTCAATCAATCTCTTGGGCCATTACTTCACAATTTTTCATGTCAAATCCAAATATCAAATCAAATTTAACAAAATCACACTCCTTCCCTTTCAAACTAATTTAGCCGAATAATAGGGCCTTGGATTCCAAAATTTTCACTTTTGATTTCAATGATTTTAAACACTTTTACTTGGTATTTCCTTACATATAAACACTGTTAGAATCATCAAATCACATTGAAACAACTTTTAACCTCAAGAACTCATAGTGACCGAATTACCTCCTAAAAATCCTAACTTTGGTTTTCTTCCAAAATTCAATCCAAATATCAATTAAACATGCTATTTCAAGCTCATATTTATGGTTTCTATCATTCCCTAAACCATTCTTGAACTGACCAAAAATTGGTAGCATGATAGCTTAGGTTTTGTCATCAAATTTCCATCAAAACAACTCTTAAATCTAACCAAAATCAAGCTTAGACACACCTTAGTGGATCCTTGCTTGAAGTTTGATTATTTTCCTTTGATTTGGAAGGTTTTAGGTGCTGTTTGAGAGTGAAATTTTAGTTGGATAGAATTTTCCCTCTTTTTCCTATTTTTGGCCGAATTATGTATAGTAGGATGGGTATTTATAGAGCTCATAATCTAACCTTAACCCCCTCCAAATGGCCTCATTTTTTGCCCCCTAAGGGGCCATGTGTCCCTTTGCTTAACTCCTAAATTTTAGCTTATGCTAAGTGTCCCTTCTTGATTTTTCTTTTGGATTTTTAGGCTTAAATTGGGCTTAAGCTCTCTTTACATAATGGACCATGGCTACACAAAATTTTTGAGATTTCTTAGCCTTAGCCCAAAATAAAGCCTAAAACTAATTAGAAAAAGGAGAAGAAGTGTGGCCTAATCACAATTATCAATTTCTAACCAAAACTCACTATTTCAGTTACTATTTTCAAAAATAGTTTTGGGCCTCCAAAAATTTATTTCTATCTATCAAAAACTTCCTTTTAATATAGGAAAGTTTCATGAAAATTTTTAGAATTTATTTCAACCTCTAACTATTTATTTTGAATTTTCTCTGAAATCAGGCTTTACCGATAAGATTTCATTAGTAAATATTCTAAAATTAATTCCTATACTTTCAAGGGCTAAAAATAATTTTATAAACTCAAATAAATTCTTAAATAATTTTCTCATATTTAATCTAGAATTATTGAGGCCTCTACATATTTAAAATAATTATTTCTGCTAAATTTCTATTATTTTTTCCAAAAAATCTCTGTTTTCAGGAGGTTATGTAATAAGTTATTTTCATGTCCTTTCTACCTCCAGGACCTCAATTAAGGTTCCAAAACCTCTAATTTACCTTTTTATCATTTTTCAGAAAATTTTAGAATTTTTCTCAAATTTTTTCATTTTGCCCTTTCTAGATTGATAATTTCAAAAATATTAGTCTGGACCCCATCTGGATTTTATGTCATGCCTGGTTTCATTAGCCAATCTACTTTTCATATTGGCCCTTGACTAGATTTTTCATACTTATTGTCAGGGTTAAATTTTGCTGGTGTGACACAACACAACTTTTAGCCTTAATCATCTCTAATTCCCATGCTTAAACCCTTAAACTTTATCGAAGTCTCTAAATTACCTATCTCGTGGTTCTAGAAAACTCTTATTTTACGATTTAGTCCTTAGGAATTCTCTCACCCTTCTAGGAAACTTCTGGAACTCCTGCTAAAACAAGTCTGGTCGTCTGCCCATTTCAGACTAATTCTGGTACTTTTAGGCCTAAAATCTGGGATGTTACAAAAACTGTCAAGTATTTTGTTATAAATTCCTAATATGATCCATTCTCCTTCCCAAATTTGGTATCTGTTTGCTTTTATGCTCTCTTCCTAATGGTCCGATGACTCCATTCCAACAACCCACCACCATTTTCACACTTTTCTCTTCTATTTTCGGCTCGTGGGTGCTTGTCCGTCACCTTCCACCATGGACCATGTCTATTCTTCATTTTTTTTATCTTCTTCTCGCCATCACCCATGATTCATTTTGGCTTATCTTCCACTCATTGCAAACCAGGCACCTCTCTACTCTTTAGGTTCGTATTTCTTTCTTCTTGTTCTTTTAATTTTCTTTTTCCTACTTCTTTCTTTATTTACATGTTTCTTCTCCTCTATGCTTGCTCTTTTATTGTTTGCAAACTAAGGATCTCCATGCCTGTCCTTTGTTTCTTTCTTTTTTTGGGCTCATGGGGTATTTTGGTTGTTATTTCTAGAGGGTTTGTGGGTTTTAAAATATGATTTTGCATGCTTATTGAATTATTCCAATGTTTAAACCAATGGCATTGATCTAGTTTTGAAGCATTATTCTGTAACTTTTTTTTTTTTACTTGTTAAAATCATTGACATGTTCTAGATTGCTGGTGAATAATGTTGTGAATATAATATAGTTGAAATAGAGGGCATAAAGCCTAGATGATGCTCTTTTTTAAGCTGTTATACTGTCAATTTTTTTCAAAATGGAGTAGGACATGATTGAATTATTATTTAAGTGGCATTGTCTTGAATATTAAATTTGAGTTGGGATTTTTTTAGTATGCTTTCTGTTTTTACCAGAGGTTCTTTACCTTTGTAATTAAAGGTCAAAGCTCATGGCCCATACTCCTAGACCCTCTTTGAGGTACTTCTTCCATTTAACTTGAGATAATGCTATTTTGATAATCATATAAATGACATTATTTTGTTTCTGCTAAAGCATTATTCCTAATACTTTTAGTTATTGGGTTTTCCAAATTGAAATTGTCTTGCTCATTTGGTGTTTAGAGATTTATTAAAATGTTAGTTTGGATGTTGTTATTGAAATTGCCCTATTGCTTATTTGTTGTTAATAGTTTATTTGAAGTCTAATGGAGGGCATAGTGCTTGGAAAATGCTCATTTTTAAGTCGTTATGCTACCATTTTTTTCCCAAAAGGAACAACATGTGATTGAATTTTTTCAATTACTATTTCTTAACGATTAGAGTTAATAGTTATTAATAATTGGAATAGGAGAAGTAAAATTAAAGAATGATAACATGTGATCACTTGTGACTTATTGATTTCCTATCTTTCTTTAATTCGCCCAATATCTTTAAGTCACTAATCATATTTTCCTCTAAATGATTCTTGTTAGATGGGGACTATGGACAAGAAATGGATGTCTACCAATTGTCTATCAAAAGAATATTAGGATAAGATAGAATATTTTGTTAGGTTTGTGGCAAAGCATGCTAATGATTACAGTAGGATTATTTGCCCTTGTGTTAAGTATTGCCTTCTTAAGTAGGTTCTGCCATTTGTTTATGAGAGCCACTTAATTATAAATAGAATTGATCAAAGTTGAAGTGTTAGACAAAGCATAGGAAGAAAAGAGATGCAAATAATAGTAGTTAAGGGTATCATGAAAGCTATAGATCACCTAATTTTGACATAATTACATATGAGCCTAACCATCTTAAAGATATGGCCAACGCTAATGAAGGGGAACTCAAGGATTGTCCAGAAATGTCTGAGAGTGATGCGAAGGTACCTCTGTATGAAGGTTGTATTGAGTTCACAAAATTGTCTGTAGCCTTGAAATTATATAACATGAAGGCAAGAAATGGATAGAGTGACATAAGCTTCATAGAATTGCTTTTACTTGTAAAAACATATGCTATAAAAGGGAAATAAGCTTCCAAGCAAAACGTATGATGTGAAATAGGTATTGCGCACTATCAGCTCAAGCTATGAGAAAATACATGCTTGTCCTAATGATTGTATTTTGTTTAGAAAAAAATATAAATCATTAACTGAGTGTCCTAAGTACAATGCCTCACGCTACCAAGAGAATGGGAAGAGACCAAAGAAGGCATTATGGTATTTTCTCATTGTGCCAAGATTCAAACATTTGTATGGCAGTGTAGAAGATGCGAGAAATTTAATATGGCATTCAGATAAAAGGATTAAAGATGGCATGCTTCAGCATCCTGTTGATTCTCCAGAATAGAAGAAGTTTGACATTGAATATCCTAAATTTAGGAAAGAAGATAGGAATCTATGCCTTGCATTGGCTACTAACAGGATGAACCTATGTGAGATGTAAAGCAATACCCGCAGTACATGACCAGTGATTTTGTTTATATATAACCTTCTATGATGTTAGTGGCAGTTTCACCCAAGAGGGGGTGAGGTGATATATAAAAATTTGACTTTATAAAGTAAACAACTGAATAACATAAAGGAAGTAAGTTTAGAAGGGTTTTACCGAGGATGAACAGAAGCAGAACACACTGGAATTTATACTGGCTCGACCTCAACCACTTGACCTATGTCCAGTCCTCATAGAACCTCTGAGTTTTCCACTAAATCCCAAGATGCAATAGGCTCTTGGTGCCATAGTACAACAATTGAGCTCACTCTCAAACACTCCCCCTACTTCCCGTAAGGTTACAATCTCCTCAAGAATCCCAGATTCTTGAGTCACTCGTTGAAAGTAATAAATGATTTACAGATTCTCTCTCAAGAGTATATAAGATAAACACTGAAGCTTAGACAGTAAAAATAGAGTAATGAATGCAGAGATTAATTTTGACAGTTGGTAGCTCGATTTATTCACTATTTCATTCAATGCTCTTTGCGCCATTTATAGTTAGAATCTTTCAAGTTTCTGTTAAACATGAGAGCTTATAACCGTTAGGATATCACTTGTGTGTGTTGGTAGTTGCAATGGTTGTTATTAATAAATGCACTTCTGACACAATAGCTTGAGCCTATAATATAACCGTTGTGCTTCATAATCTGCAAAAGTGTATAGGTAGAGAAATGAGTTTTCTTGTCAGAGAATAAAAGTGAATAACAGAATAGATGATGATCTTTGAACTTTAATACAAGAAGTGAAAATCATAATTCATGGATTAGATAGTCAGAGAATCAATTTATCGAAGACCTGATCGATAACCCCTTAATTGATAAAGTTATTGATTAAATGAAAGAGAAATAATTCTAAAATGTGGACTCACTTATCTAAGACATTATGGATCATGCTCTTTATGGAATAGGTTATCAATAAATGGTGAAATATAGTCAAAATGATTTTATCAAGAAAATTCATCTGAAGAGCTTGTAAATTGAATTAGGTGCCTTTTCTATTTTTCATAAGAGTACAAAATGATTAATGAAAGTTGAGAAAAGTTTAAAGATAATTATATCATAATTTTTGAGAAATATCATGAAGAACAGTTTCAAGAATTATATCTGAACTTTATGGAATAGATTATCGATTATCGATAATCAAAGTAAGTGTAGAAAAACATTTTAACCAAATTTATCTGAAATGTTATCAATAAGGATTTGATCGAATATGTTATCTAACAAGCTTTCTAAAATACTTAGACAGACTTACATAGGAAAGATGTGATATTAATTGATAAAATGATCGATAAATATATTTATCGATTAAATGATCGATTCTTGTGATTATCAATAAAGTGATTGATAATTGACCGAATAAAACTTGAAGTAGATAAATACTGAGTAAAGCGTGATTGAGCAACTTATCGAACAATATAGCAAGACAAACTTAGACAGTTTTAGAACAAGTTATCGATAAATAAGATTAACGATAAGGTGATGGATAACTCTAAATGTGTTCTAAATAGATAGTGTTTGAAGTGAACTTACCAATAATCTGTCATGTGATCCATAATCTCATTTATCCCTAACATTATTGATAATAGCTTGTCGACAGTGAGAAACTTAACATTTTTACATGATAGCTTATCAAACATTTGATTTATCAATCAAGTGATTGATAATTGCCTAACAGAAACAACATTCAAGCAAGTTTACCAATAATCGAAAAGGTGATCAAATAATATGTAGATCTAACAAGTTATCTAGCACAGTAGTTATGTAACACGTTATTGATAAAACTTAACAATATCTATACTCAAAGAAAGTCTATCATTTACCTGACATATGTTCGATCAACTCAATGATCCAACACATGATTGAGTAACAACTTAACAAGTATCCAGAAACTTAACTACTTATTTTGTTATCATCAAAACCTTAAATCTAACATATGATAATCCCTAGTCTAAAGAAACTAGGGAATGGCATAGATATATACCTGACTTTATTAATTGAAGACTTGAAGCTGTTATGGGAGAGTAGGGTCGATTGTAAAGTCAACAAGTAAGCTTACTTTGGGTCTAGGGAAAAAGCCTCAACATCAAGTGAATATTCTTTGCTAAGTTAATGGGTTTGAAGGAAGAAACGTGGTGGTTAAAGAAGCAAGTTAAAGCATAAGCACTCCTGATTAATCAATTGATCAAGAGCCAAGCACCATAATTGGCTTCAAATCTCAACCTGAAGACAGTTGCATATTCCCCTCTTTACCTAAGGTATAATACTGCTTATGTTTATATGATCATAGTTAATTATTTTTTAATCATACTAAATAACATTATATGTTTATTTAGGGTGAAGCAAATGTTCAATGTATAGCGGATAGCCCTAAACATCACATGGTTGCACTAGGCCGCATGTCCAACTCACAAAGGGAGAGCATGATTCATATTGTGCCTCTCTCTATAAATCATGTAAGGATATAGTTAAACACTACCATTAATCCTAACTATGCCCTTCCTGTGCCTACTCAAGATACAAAGATAGTGGCTTAAGCTGTAGGTATTTTTGTTGCTTGGCAGGGTCGTCTTCTTATGTTAAGACAGCCTAAAAAGATATGTATATGTTGAAACCTTGAGTTAATTTAAAATAATGTATAAACTCTTTTAATTGCTGACTATGTGTTTGTCAATATAGGGAGAAGAAGAGCCTATTAGAAGATCACTTATTGTCATCGACATAAAAGCAACCCTCTAAGCCTATTCAAGCAATGTCATCAAGATTCTGAATATGTCTTGAGAAACATGCAACTGAGGCCAGATTAAAACAAGGAGATTTCTTAATGATTCCCTTAGATTTTAAGCCGGAGATCTATGGAAGACCCTCGTGTGAATATGTCACAAATAAAGTATTGAAGAAAGTTCCAAAGCATGAATTGGCTAGGACAAATGCCTGTAACTTTTATACAAGGTGTTTGTTTAAACCTTGATTAAATATTTAACTACTTAGAATATTTATTACATTGATCTGTTTGCTTGGGCATTTAGGTATCTTTACAAGAATTTCATAATCCTCAACGCCCTTGATGATTAGTTCAAGATTATCAATCCTTACACTTTTGCTGACTATTGCCCTAATATGAAGAGAGACTTATTGAGAGATGTGGCAAATATCTTCATTTAAAAGGCAGTAAAGAATAAAGACACTTTGTTTTTGGCGCCTTACTGCCAAGGGTAGTATACTGAAGTTTCTCAAATTTTTTTATTTTCAAATATTTTCTAATTGTTTTTATTGTTTTTATTATACTTAGGAGATATTAGATGCTGGTTGTGGTCAATCCCTTCAAGCTAAGGATTTGGTATCTCGAATCTCTTCATGCGGATTTGAGTAATTGATTATTTATGGTTTTATTGTTTAATAGGTAACATGAATATATTTTATTCATATTTAATTTAATTTCTTGTTTTTATATAATCTTTGATAATCATTAATATTTAATTTTATTATCTTCTCAAACCTTTGTGGATGTACCGCACAGCTTAAGGTTTATCATACCCCCTAGTTAGAGGTGGCTAATTCAACTTAGTGTTCGTATGGAAGAAAGTGAAGTTATTCATCATCATTATTTACTATTAAACTAAATATAGTTTATTGATATTATTGAGTAATATATTTTTCTTTCCTATTCTTTATAGTGCCCACGTTAGCTAGACAAAAGCTCAGATTATGGGTATTGCATGATGAAATTCACGAAGGAGATACTCATGTACAATTCTGACACAATCTCTACAAAGGTAATATACATTTGTTAAAGTTCAATATATATATTTTAGAATTATACTTAGGGTAGCTATACATTTATATTTAACCTCAATTTGCTTTTGTATACAATACTTTTCTGACACATATTGCATGACGTATTCATCCGCTCATATGGAAGAAATCGTTGAAGAGCTGGCAATAGCTTTGTACTATCAATGGGCACAAAATAGATAGTAAAGTAGAAGACTATTTTGGATTTGGTATTATGCTATTAGTTTTCATACTTGAACAATTTTGTTGTGGTTTTGACAATTGGCCAATTTTGGTTTTGGCTTAGGATTTAGCCAATTTGGTTTTGTTTTTGCCTTTCATACGTATCCAATTTTGATTTGGCTTGAGACCACATTATATGACATTTAGTTTGTTACAATATATATAATGTAAATTTCTGTTTAGTGGTTAATTGGATTCATAATTCTAATATTTGTTGCTGGTATGGTTTTGTTTATTATAGCACTGCTTTCTATTTCTTTCATAATGCAGGGGCCTTCTAGAAAAGCGGCCATTATTTAAAAAATAATGTTCTCAACATCAAGCGCACCTTCTTTTGTTGATAATAATTATCAAGTATTGGTCTAACAATACTTGATGGTTATATTTAATAACTGTCAAGTAATGGAAACCGAAGGTTATAAATGGGGTCCAATATTTGATAGTTTTATTTTAAAAACCGTCAAGTATTCACACAAATATTTAATGATTAATGACTATCAAATATTTTCTATGCAAATATATGACTCCTGCATATTTGATACTCCCTCCGTTCCTTATTATAAGAGACGAATAACCGAATTACGTTGATCAAAAAAGTAGTTAAAATTAGTTAAGAACAATCAATGTGTAAAAAATATAATTTTTTTCCCAAAAACACCCTCATTAATAAGGAGAGAGAGTATGAGAGAGAACAATTAAATTATTGAAAGAAAGAGAAGTGAGAGGGAGAGAGTGTGTGAATTTGAGACAATAAATATGGGTAAAGCAGGAAATCAACACAAAAAAGTAGAGACAACTTTTAAGTGTCTCTTATATATAGGAACATGCCATAAGCACCAAATGTCTCTTATAATAAGGAACGGAGGGAGTAGTTCATAACCGTCAAGTATGAATAAAAATAATTGTCAATTATTTTTTTTTGTAGTAGTAGCATGATACATGACATCTATTTATAAGCACAGCTTAACAACATTAATAAAATCTACAGATTATATATAGGAGATAATTATGAAATAATGGACAAAATATAATACTTCTCCGGTCCTAAATATAAGACCCTTTTTGGAGTGAATTTACACTACAAAAGGGGTCCTATATTTAGGACCCGAGGAGTATATTAGAGAGAATAGGAGAGATGTGAACATTCACACAAATATTATTATATTCATAACAATATGTACATATATAATTATCACTTCATTTTAATTGGTTAGTGCAAAAATTAGGTAAGAATTTACTAGGCATTCATTTCTAACATTAAAAGCTTTCTATATTCTCTTTTTAAGCTTCAATATCTGTAACATCCTGAATTTTGGGCCTAAAAGTATCAAAATTAGCCTAAAATAGGCATGTTACAAACTCTTTGCAAAGGTCCCGAGATTTCCTAGAGGGATAGAGGGATTCTGAGAGACTAAATCGCAAAGGGAGAGTTTTCTGGAACTGAAAAAAGAGAAAGTTAAAGACTCTAGTAAAATCTTAAGATCCAAGAATGCAAAATAAAGATGTATATAGGTCAAAGGTTATGTTGGAGGCCTCAATTAGGTGAATTTTAGGGTTAAGCCGAACTAAGGGCAAAATCATAATTTTGTAAAGTTTTGGGCTAGTAAGGGCAAAAATAGAAATTTTGCCTGAAAATTCTAGTAAAATCCTAGAAAATGGCAAATGGCATATTAAGGCCTGTATGTAAAGTCCGAGGAGTCCAGTGTAAGGAGTGAAGGTAATTAAGGGCCAAAGGTTGTGTTAGGAACCTCAGCAAGGGGATTCCTAAGGCTAAATCCGAGTAGGGACCTAAACGCAAATTTAAAAAGTTTCAGGCTGAAAAGGGTAGTAATGGAAAGTAGGCCTAAATACTTTAGAAAAATTTCAAAAAAAAAAAAGGAATGAGATCGAGAGGCTCGTATGAGGCTAACAATAACGAAAATACCCCTGGAAAGAATTTGTGGAATTCCAGGGTTTTGACTAATTTTAAATATTAGTGAAAATTAAATTATTTAAAATACAAGGAGGCCTCAGATAATTGGATAAAAATGGGAGAAAATACTTGAGGAATTAGCACAGGTTTTAAAAATAATTTTGTCCATAGAAAGTGAAAAGGTTACCTTTAATAGAATTTAAAACCTATTTATATACTATCTAGGAAAAGTCAAAGTAAACTGTCTACAGATTGACTTTTGACTTAAGAAAAATTAGAAAATTCTCCATGATGAATAAACAATATTGGTACCCAAAGATAGATTCTCGGAGTCGTGGACCGATAGAAAAAATTCAGTCAATTTTACTCTGAAATAAATATCATTAATTGTTTTAATGGAAGAACAAGAGAAGAGCATTACTTTCTCTTTAAGCATGTTATATAATGCTATGTGGACTTATTTGAGATGAGAAAAAGGTGCTAGAATATGTCCCAATGGTACCGGATAAGTCAGAACCCGAAAAAGTATTTGATATAGTGCAGAATGGCAAAATAGATGAAGGAATACCTAAGGGCTATATTTTACACAAATTTTCTATTAATTTCCTCCCTATTTTAATGCTAAAATGATGAAGGGACATGCAAGGGATTATATGTATGGTTGGATGAAAGACACGTGTATGGTTAACATGGAAGATGAAATAAGAGAGAGACACATGGCGTACTTGATGTAAGCATGATATCATGAGGACATATGTCATCACAAGACAAAGAGGCAAAATGAATGGCTGAGATATTATCTTTGCAATTTCAAGATCAATGGTTAGGATTTGTTCATAAAGTCTATAAATACCCCTTCGCTCCCCTTTATTTCATCCAAGCTCATGAAAACCATAGAGAAACTCTTGCAAAATGAATTCTAGAGAGAGAAAGAGAAAGGAGAAGAGAAAGATCAAGTAATCCCATGCAAGATCAAGCTCCAAAGCAAGGTATGTTCATGGTTTTTGATATAGTTTTCACTACCCTTGTTAAGTTTAGTTAGGATTTTAATGGTGTTTGGGAGCTTGAAACCCTGGGGATATGCTGCATGAAATTCCTAAGTTAAGGAAAAGATGAAATTGATGTTAGAATAATGTTTAAAGGTTTGAAAGGAACAAAAATCAAGTGGTTTATGTTGAAACTGGTTGAATTGCATGATTGTGTAACTTGGGGATATTGTTTGACCAAGCTGAGTTCTATGCCTTAGGATTGGATTTTGATGACTTTGATACTTCTAATGAATTTAGAATGAAAAATTGTGTAGGGTAAGGGTAAGAAAATAAGTTTGGAAGCATTAGAATTGAAAATGGAATTTTTGGACCATAAGTGCATCTATTCAACCAAGGTAAGAAATAAGAGAAGGAGTTGGATTTTGTTAAATCCAAGCTCATATTTGGATTTCTCATAAAAAAATTATGCATGAAATGACTAAGGGAATGATTTTAAAGGTAATGGAAAAGAGAGTGAAATTTAAGAACAAAGAGAAACAAGTTTAAGAGTTAAGAGAGTTAAAGGTTTTTCATGATCTTAATGGACTAGTATTAATGTGTATGGTGAATCTAGGGCCATGAGACACCAAGAAAGAGAAATGACAAGATTGTTCAAGCAATCTTAGTGGTTGAGAAGTAAATGGAGCAAGAAGAAAGCTTAAGGATAAAGGGCAGTGAACTTGCCTTTCTTATGTACTTGATGTGTATGCTTGTGTGTTGATGTGTATTATGTTGTTTGATGATGATATGAGATGCTAATGTTAATATTATGCTCTGTTTCATTTATGTTTCTATAGCCATGCATGTTAATGTGAAATATAGAGCATGAGAATATGTTATAAGTAAGCATGAGCTAGATCAAGTGAGCATGTCATACACTTGCATCCATCTTGCATGCACAATGGTAATATGCTATTGAGATTCTTCCAAATCTTACTCTCCCTTAACTAAATCCAATAGGTGATAATGATCAAGCAAAGGATGCATAAAATGGAAGCAAAGCAAGAGGAAAAGAATGAAAGAATTTATTGTATTGAATTATATCATTTGTATCACAATGTATGTTATAGATGTACCATTAATGGTATGTGACGATAAATAATAATAATGGCATGTATAATTGGCTATAATGTTGTATGGGAATGGCTAATGCATGGATGGAATGGTATTATGCATAAAAAGAATTAATTATGATTTATTAATTCAAGTTAGGGGATAAGTTACCCCTAATTGAGTCACGAAATGGTGACAAAGTTAAAGGAAAGCAAGTGATTGAATCTGCTAATGAAATTTGGCATGATTAAAATACACATTCTAAGCTTTAAAACAAGTGGTAGATCACTAGAAATAAATATGTGTGCTAAGAGTTATGCTTGATCAAAGTTAAGGCAGATAAACTAGAAAGTACAGTTTTTACCAAATGAACAATAAATTTCAATGAAAAAACTGTATAAATTGGCAAGGGTTAAGTCTAGTTTTATAATTTTTTTCCTATAAATAATTGAAATATCTTCAAATAAAATTTTGAACCACCTCAATATGATTTTTCTATAATTAGTTATGAATTTTCAAAATTGAACCAAAAATCTGGAACTTAACTAGTAAACAGTAACCCGAGTATTCAAATGCAAATTTTCAATCCACAGCTCGTTTCATGATCCACTTGAACCATAACGCTTCTAAATACATACTAAAAAAAGGTTTAAGGAAGGATATTTCAACATCTATATCTAATCTTTAGAAAGTTATTTAAGTATTTAATTTTTTTTATTGTGTTAGAAATACTTGAAGTGCAGTATTTTTAAGTGGATTGGTTGGGTTTGCTAATTGTAGGAGTTCAGAAGAGAAATCAAGACTAAGTGCCTATGGTTGTACTATGGCTGCAAGGACTCATTCTTAGTGAAAATTTCAGAGTTTACTTAAAAATCGTACGGAGGTCAAGAGGTTAGAATCAACACAAGTTGTATGTGTCCAGCTCTCTTAAACTCTTCGTACCGATTTGGGATCATTATCAAAAATTCACTTTTGCACTTTAAGAAACAAGATAATGTTCACATATTTATCTTGTATAGCACAAAACAATCCTCACATATTTCAAAAGCACGTTTGATTTATTACTCTCTTTATCCACTGTTTTATTGTTTCATTAGTTTAGTTGATGGAAATGTTAATAATAGATTTCAAGTTTGGGGGTTTTAAATAGGAAAAAAAACTACTTAAGTTATTTGTGATTACAAAATATTTAATAAGGTAAAACAAAAAGTTCTATCTTGAAAAAAATTTCAGTTAAGGATCATTATAGCATCTTATTTAAAATTAGGACCATCAGAAACATCATTTCAGAAATTAAATACTGAAATGAAAAGAAGTTTAAATGTGAACTAACATGAATACCCTTCCTTAAAGACAAAGAGTGTCAGAAAAAGCTAAAAAGAAAAAAATGCTCTCCATTGAAGTGATAAAGATGAGGCAAGGGTGAGCACTGAAATGTACTTTTTTTTTCTTTTTTAATATCCCAATTAATTTATGTCTTTATATAATTTTTCTATTCTTATAATTCTTTTCAAGACCCTTCTAATATTTAAAGAATTGGGTTAGTTTATGTATTATCAAAATTTTAAAATATTTAAATCATTATATGTGTTAATTTAGAAAACTATTTTAATATTTTTATTTGATCCTATGTAATTTTATTGATTTTCTCCTGCTTTTGAAAAATAACTCAGGTTTAACTTTTTTTTGAAAGTTTTTGCATAGAAGTTGTGACTATCTATAATTTTTCTTCCATTAATATTGCTTTGGAAGTGTTAAAAAAAGAGTAATATCACTCTTAACTGTTAAAAATATTAACAATCAATATGAGTTCTTTAACAATTAGGGCAATTTTAGTTTTTTTAATACTTTCGGAATGATATTGATTCAAGAAAAACTTTAAATACCTACAGATTCTACACAAACAGTTTCAAAATAAAGTTGGACCTTGATCCTTTTAAAAATTATGCCTTATTACACTTATCGGTGAATTTATAAGTGCTAATAAATATTTTAAAGAGTGCTCATATGTAAAACAATGATTGTTGATATGAAAATTTACTAGTCTTGATTATCATTATAACATGTTTTGATATATACAAAATAACAAGTGTGGATAGGTGAATTTACAAATGTCAAGACAGTTATTGTGCTCATGAATGCTAGTTAAAACGCGTCTCAACACTTGTAAATTTACCTCCACACTTGTTATTTTGTATATATTAGAACATTTTATAATGATAATCAAGACTGTTAAAATTTCCACATCAACACTTATAATTTAAAAGTATTAAAGTATTAAAGTATTTTTTATAATTTAAAATATATAACTAGTTAAATATTTTGAAGGGGAGATTCCCTTAAAAAAACACTTGACTAACTCAAATTCTTATTTAGGTTATTGGATTTGTCAAAATCCTAATTAGGTCATGTGAGTCAAAGAGAGATTTTAAACTTTTTTGAAATAATCCTAATGCCCCTTTTTATTAAAAACCTTGACAGATGAGGATTTTCTATCATTCTCGTGTTGTGTAAGAGCTATAAATGAGAAAATCTTTGCATCTATCATTGCAAAGATGGAAAATCCACTAAGGGTTTTTTTTACTAACATGCTACAAACAGGAAACAAAAATTATCCAAATCCTATACGGAGGAAAATATTTATCAGGATACTATACTCAAAATCTTTCACACAAATAATGAGTTCAAAATTATGATCATACTCTCTCTCCTCTTTTTTGTTTTTTTTCCTTTTTATCCCCGACTTCTCCTTTCTCTTTGACTCCAGCATTTTTCTCCTTTCTCTTTGCTTTTTGTCCTTTTGCTCTAACATTTTCTCCTTCCTTTCTCACTTTATAATTGGTTTTGAAAAGCAAGCAGATGGATCATGTTATTGAATCCAAGCAAATATTGTTTCCGTGAAAACGACGAGAAGAGAAGAGAGCAAGGGATACTATGGTTGTTGTACACTAATGTGTTTTCAAATAAAACGTGAGTAAATGTGTAATTTTATTCTTGATCTTATCTTTCAGGTACGCCCAGCACCCTGATTTTTTTAGTGGTACAATTTTACCCATGATTTTTTTAGTAGTGCAATTGTATCCATAATCTTTTTATTTTGGTGCAGTCTTACCCATTACTAATGGTACTATAAATGTTTGTTGACAAATCATTACACTAAAATAAAAAGACCATAAGTAAAATTGTACCAAAATAAAAAAGATTATGAATAAATTTGTACCACTAAAAAGATCAGAGTGCTAAATGCACCTGAGAAATAAGATCAAAAGTAAAACTGCACATTTACTGAAATTTTATTTGAAAACACCATAAGTGGACAACACCCTTGGTCTTCCATGCTCTCTCCTCATCCTTTTCATGGAAACAATATTTTAATACTTGTATTCAATAACATGGTCCATCTACTTGCTTTCCAAAACCAAATAACTAGAAGGTGAGAAAAGAAGGAGAAGATGCTGGAGGAAAGGGATAAAAAGGGAAGAGAAAGGAGGAAATTACTAGAGCCAAAGAGAAATGAGAAGTCGGAGGGAAACGAAAGAAGGAGAGGAGAGAAAGTATGAAAAAAGTAAAATCATTCACTTGAAGAATGATTTTGTTGTGAACGATTTTATTTCTTTATTAAAAAAATATAAATGTTAGATGACGTGACAAATGGAATTAAGTTAAAATCGTCCTTGGATTGAATGATTTTCTCACAATTTTAAACCCATTCTTTGCATGTACGACTTTAAGTGGAGTATTCTGATTAATACTACCTCCAGTCCTAATTATAAGACCCAGTTGACTAATTTGAGGAGATTAAGAAAAGAAGTTAAGTTAGTTATTTGTAATAAATAGATATTGTCTTTCCTAAAATACCTTATTAATCAGTTATATTGACTAGAACTACAATTATTAGAAGAACTATGTTAGAAAAAAATACATAAATATGGGATACAAAGTGGATTGGAGTCTTATATTTAGAATCAAAATAAAAATCAAACAGGGTCTTATATAAAAAACAAGGTAAAAAAAACCGGACCGGACCGACCGGTTTAACCGGAAAACCGGTGAACCGATGGCTGGTCCGGTCCGGGAGGCCAAAAAAACCGGCCTGCAGTTGAACCGGTACTAACCGGATCAAACCGGTAATAACCGAATCAAACCGGGCAACCCGCCGGTTTGATGGGTTGTCCGGTTTTGAATATTTTATTTTTTTTTTAATCCCCAATCCATGGAAACGACATCGTTTGGCAGTGGAAATTTACAAACAAACAAAAAATCGAAGATGGTCCGGTCCAAATCGAACGAGTGAACGACCTTGCCCCTGCTTCAGTTTCTCTCGCCGTCGCCACCCTCCCCCAAATCGAAAATCCCTAGCTGAATCAACCTCATTATGCCGGAGTTTTCTCGCCATCGGAGGTCTCGGATCGTCGCGTCACGTCGTCGAGGTTGAACGTTGAAGCAGCCGGTGATCGTGGTTCAAGCTCAAATCTGCATCGCAGCCGCAGGTGGTCGCCTCCCATCGTCGTTGCTTCTTCCCGGTGGCAGAATCATCGTCGGAGCTGTAGGTGGTCGCTTCTATGCTCTTGCCTCTTGTTGTCCTGTTGGTAAATTTCATTTAGTTAGGCTTAGATATTAAATCATTAGCGTGCTCTGCTCTTCGGTCAAGTAGCTTTGTGCGTTCTTCGATTTTTTTTTCCATCTGAATTCTCAAGTAGCTAGGCTTAGATAAAATGAGATTTGTTTCCTTTTTCTAATGTAGAACAATATCGTGTATGATATAGATATAAGATTCGGGAAAGATCATTTGATTTGTTTGAATGATGATGTGCGTTCTTTGGTCATACAACATACTGAATTACTAATTGATTCAATGATATTGATTCGTTTACTTGGAACATCATTTGATTATTTGAATGATGATATCTGGTCAGCACATGTGAGAGGATTCGTTAACTAAAATTTGATCATACTGAATTTTGGCATGATGATATCTGGTCAGCACATCTGAATATTGGCATGATGCTCGTAAGTCGTAACCTGAAAATTTATGCAAATGGTGTTTGAATATTAGATCCAAGTACTTAAAGTGCATATTTCATATGAAATCTGAATTTATCAATTTGATCTTTGATTTTTAATCAGTGATGTTATATTATCCGAGCTAATCCCATAGCAATGAACCCCCAGATGTTTGATTTTTTTCATTTGTTATTTAGTAATAGTGATGGATATTTCAAGTAATCCAAGTTCAAGAAGTGACAATGTGACTCCTAATACGGGATCTTCCACTCCTAATATTGAAACTTCCACTCCTACACCCCCTTCTTCATTACGTACCAAAACTGATCCTGCATGGGCACATATTGCATACAAAAAAGATTTAGTAACAGTGATGGATATTTCAAGTAATCCAAGTTCAAGAAGTGACAATGTGACTCCTAATACGGGATCTTCCACTCCTAATACTGAAACTTCCACTCCTACACCCCCTTCTTCATTACGTACCAAAACTGATCCTGCATGGGCACATATTGCATACAAAAAAGAGGGGACACAGAATATATATACTTGTCTTTTCTGTGCTAATAGTTATAGAGGAGGTGGGATAAATAGGATGAAGCAACATCTTGCTGGTATCACTGGTCAAATAGCTTCTTGTAAGAAAGTTCCACATGATGTACGCCATAGAATGTCAGAATCTTTGAAAGAATCTTCAAAAAAAAAACTGTTGAAAACTTAGAAGAGGATGTTGAAGAAACCCATGTTGATCCACAAATTATCATGAGTACTTCAAAGAAGAGGAAAGCTAGTGGGAGTATGGACAATTATTTTGCTCCTAGGACAACCCCTGATTCCCAACCAGGTATTAAAAGTGCATTAGCAACTAAAGAAGCAAAACATAATGTGAAAATGTTGATTGTTGAATGGGCTATTGTGAACTGTATTCCGTTTAAAGCATTTGATTGCCCTTTATTTCAAAAAGCTGTGGATGGAATTGCTTCAATTGGGCCTGGGTTTAAAGCCCCTAGTGCTTATGATTTCAAAACCAATTTATTGGGTGATTGGAAAAAAGAATGTCAGTTGCTGATTGATTGTTATCGAGCTAAATGGAAAAACAATGGCTGCACACTCATGGCTGATGGATGGACCGATGTTAGACAACGCACTTTGATAAATTTCTTAGTGTATTCTACACACGGTATGGTATTTGTGAAATCTATTGATGCATCAGATCTAGTCAAAGATGCTAAAACTTTATTTACACTATTATGTGAAGTCATTGAGTGGATTGGTCCTAAGGATATCGTTCATGTAGTGACTGACAATGCAGCCAACTATGTAGCATGTGGCAAACTGATTAAGGAAAAGCATAAAAGCATTTATTGGTCTCCTTGTGCTGCTCATTGTTTGAATCTTGTATTGAAAGACTTTTCCAGCATGCCTCATGTGTCGGACCTTGCATCAAAGGCATCAAGAATAACCATCTTTGCATACAATCATATGGTTTTCTTATCCTGGCTGAGAAAAAGACCGAGCTGGAAAGAAATTGTGCGTCCTGGTGCCACAAGATTTGCTACTACATTTATTACATTGCATAGCATATATATGCACAAAAATGACTTGCAAGCTTTGGTTGTTGATAAGCATTTTGTGGACCACAAATTATCCAAGACCGAAGCAAGAAAAATTTTTAGTGCAATCATATTAGATAACCGGTTTTGGAATGACTGTAATGAAGTTGTAAAGATTGTATCTCCTTTGATAAAATTATTGCGAATTGTAGATTCAAATGAAAAACCTTCATTGCCTTATGTTTATGAAGGCATGCGAAGAGCAAAAATGGCAATTAAGGAGATGTTTAAGAAGAACAAGGAGATGTATAAGCCTTATACAAGAATTATCCAAGCTTGATGGGACAAGCATTTGAAAACCAATCTTCATGCAGCATCATACTTGTTAAACCCTGCAATCACATATGGTCCAGACTGTCCTAGCAAGTCAAAATTAATGATGGCTTTGATTGATGTGGTGGAGTCTTATTCAGATGAAGATGTTGATGGCTTTCTGGTGATGAAACAAGCAACCACTTACCGTGAAGGCAAAGAATCTTTCAGTAGACCCTCATGTCAAAAAGCTGCACAAAAATTAGACCCTTGTAAGTGTTAATACTTTATAGTATTTTCATAGTTATTCACTAGTTCTTTATAATATTGTATGCTAAATGTATTTTATTATACAGATGAGTGGTGGACATATTATGGTTGTTCAGTTCCAGAATTACAGCGCATTGCAATGCGTATTCTTAGTCAAACTTCTGCTTCTTCTGGTTGTGAGAGGAATTGGAGCTTGTTTGAGAGAATTCATACAAAAAGAAGAAACAGATTGGAACATAGCAGGCTGAATGATTTGGTTTTCACAAACTATAATCTGCGATTGAAGCATAGGTACTCTTAGAAATACTAAATGCTTTTAATCTTCTATTTTAATTGATTTATAATTAATTGAATTTTTATTTGTCATTGAAGGAATACATTGAAGAAGAAGAAAAATTATGATCCAATTGACTTTGAAAATATTGACATGGTGGACTTTTGGGTGACTGAAGAAGATCCCACCCCTGAGTTTGATGATAGAGATGTGGCTACAATTGAAAGTGTTCTTAACAATGAAGGCACTGCAAATTCAACAACTTTTGAGAGGGATAATGAAGGTATATATATATATATATATAATTAAGATTCTATTAGTATTCTTAGATGAATATATAACTATTTGCATAATCATTAATATTGATTATTGTCTTATATAGGTGATGAAAATATGGACATTGCTGATCCTCCACCTTTGCACGATGATACTGTTACTCCTACTTTTCCTCGCCCAACTGATGATATCTTAGTCCATGCTCCTACCAATGATCTTGATGATGATTTTGATTTTGTATAGTGATGAAGATGTGAATTTTATTAATATTTGCTTGGTACAATTAAACCTTTAAACTACTTTTGTAACTTTCTATCTTTTTTTTGAGTGATTATTATTTATGAATTCAGTTCTATTTTAATATTGTGAATTAAATTATATTATTTTAATATGACCGGTCCGACCCCGGTCTGACCTCCGGTTCTACTAGTGACCCTTGACCCACTGCCTCGACCGGTTTAGCTCCCGGTCCGGTTTTTTGTTTCTTGATAAAAAACGGGAGGAGGTAGTATTTTTCATCTTGTAGCATTGGGGTAAATTTTTTTTATTGTTCGTGACATGTTAGTGAAAAAGCTTCTAACTGAGTCCGTATTAAGTGCTCATCGAATTTACCGCACCCCTCACATGGTGCTGCTTCTTTTTTCCTATTCCTCATTTCCTCCTTTTCTCTTGTCAACCTGTTAGATCATAGACGACTAATTTTTTTTTAATTTTAAATGTTTTTTAAACTCTACCTTGGTCAACAGAAAAAACACTGCAGTTATTTATTGAAAAAATTATCATATAAATTATATTAATTGCCCATAATTCTTACAAACATATTAACTAATTGTAATTGGATCAATCAAATTTTTTAAGTAAAATTAAAAATTCAAATGTATTGTATAAAAATAAAAAAAAAATGCTAATAAGGATCAGGTAACATCTAATATAGATTAAAAAAATGTTAAGTTATAAGATGCAAAACTCCCCAAACTATTAACATTTTAGTTTAAAGGGTGCTTAAATAGAAACCAAATCATAATTTTAAAAGTTATTTTACGTTTGCAAAATAAGTATGTAAAAAGAGTTTTATATCGACTTGCGTGAAAGTACATTTTAAAAATGCTTTCAGAAGAAACCAAACACTCCCTAAATTTGATCTCATCAAAATCTTAATTTTTAATATTATAAAAAGAGCTTTTTTCTGTCAAAAAAAAAAAAAAGAACCTTGTTTTACTTTCACATGATTGAATAGTCCTATCAGGTTCATACACTAAAAATAGTCTCCCAATTGGGTTAGGTCATATGGAAGGAGTTAGTCACTCACAACATGATGAAATATAGTTCAAATTTTTGTTGATAGAAATGCCCACATTTAGTACTTAATAGTGTGTTGAATAGGATTGTTTACAACAAAAGAATCATTATACTTATATGAAAAAAAAAAAGGGTCTTTTACCATCAGAATAAGGGAGCTATAAATTTATTTCAACAAAGTCATACATGAATACTTTGATTTCATATAGTATTCCAACAAAGTAAATTCTGCGAAGTCAGACATAAATACTTTGCTTTCACCTAAAATTATTTCGCATGATCCAACTACACAATTTATACGTTTATAAGGAATTATGGGCAGCAATCAAACCATGTTGAGATTTTTCGTGAAATATTGTAGGAGGCCTAGTTTGTAGTTTACATATTATATGATCTTGTTTTTAAAATAACTTAACGTTCAATTCTTTTAGGACGAAAGGTATACTTTTACCCTTAATATGATTTTAACGTTCAATTCTTTTAGGAGCAAAGGTATGCTTTTACCTTTAATATGATTTCTCAAGTACAATTTTATTCGTGATATTTTTAGTGGTATAATTTATTTATGATTTTTTTATGTAATTACACTACTAAAAAGATCAGGAATAAAATTGCGTAAAAAATATGGATAAAATTAGACCACAAAAAATTAGGGATAAAATTATACATAAGAAATAAGAAATAAGATGAAGTATAAAATTTTACCTTTACCCTGTTTCAAACTATAAAATTATATAAAATAGCAAGTGGCTTAACAGCTGACGAGAAAAAGAGGGATGGGAAAATGAAAGCAGCATCACGTGAGGGGAGGGGTAAATTTTGACAGTTGAAATGCGTGCAACACAAATATTAAAAAAATAAAAAAGGTGGCTCAACAGCCCCCGTTTAAAGGATGAGCATTGATGGGCGCCTAACGCGGACTCATTCTCATTTCAGTCTCTCAAGGTTTAAAATTTTTAAATAAGGTCCTACCATCTTCCTGAACTGAAATTTTCCGTTATCCTATGTTATATGGTAATGAATGTTGCATTTTAAAGAGACAACATGAGCAAAAACAATAGTAGTCGAGATGAGAATGCAGATGTAGATATATGATCATATAAAAGGAAAAAAAAAAAGATTCATAATGATATTAATCACAGATTTCAAGTTGGATGGTTTAAATGTAAGAAAACCACTGAATTTGTTATTAGAAAACACCTAATAAGGTAAAAAGAAAGTTTTATCTCATTGCTACAAGACTAGCTAGAGTATATGGTAGTGAACATTGAACTTTAAAGGGACAACACAAGTAAGTGGGGGGCAACCAAGATGATAATGCAGAGGTAGATTGGTGGTCATATAAGAAAAAAATTCATAATGAACATAAAAGTAGAAAAGTTGGAATGACATTTATTGAAGAGAAATCATAGAAATCATTTGAAATGGTTTGAACACATTCCAAGAAGATTATTAAATGTGCTCGTGAAGAAGATTAATCAAACAATATGGAATCTTGTGAAAAGGGGTAAAGAAGGATAAAGAAAACTATTTAATTTAGTTATTGAATGAGATCTTTCAGCTAACAATTTATCCAAAGATCTGGTTTTTCACATAACCTAATGACAAAGTGCAATCTATATAATCGATCCCATCTCATAGGATAAGATGTTATTGTTATTATTGTATTTTAGTTGGGAAAAAAAAAATTAAGACATCCAATTCATCCCTGCTTAAATGCCAACCTTACCAAAGGTTATGCATGAGTAATACCGTAGAAAAGATGGATAATCTTGCCAAAGATGGGAAAAATTATATTACCATATAATAATAAAGTTACATTTGTTTTCCATAATAATAATAATAACAACAACAACAACATCTTACACGATTCCTATAGTTGTACCAAGATAATCCCACCAAAGAAAAGTAAGAAAAAACCATGGTATTGTTTAATTTCCCATTTCTAAAATTTTTTTTGTATGTTAAAACAAAAAATTTTAAAAAAAGATTGTTTAATAATTAATTTCCAGTTAAATATTTTTCCCAATGAAAAATAATAATCTGATTCGAAAAATTTAAAAAAGGAGCCACTTTTATGTGTTCTATGAAATTGGATGTTAAATGGAGAACAGTGTCTGACTAAAAATAAAATCACAATTTTAAAAATATTTTTACAATATACAAAATAAATATATAAAGAAACTCATCCCGATTTTTTAAAAAAATGCTTTTTAAAAATATTTTTAAGGTTACCTAAACACCTTTTTAAAACTACTTGAGCTCCCAACTCTCAAACTGAAGCTTAAACTACCACACGGTGGTAAAAAAAACCCAACCTTCCACTCAAAAATTAATTTTAAAAACAATTATTTTAAACAAAATTTTATGTTTTTCCTCAAGAATTTTTAGAACAATCGTTCAAACAGATTTTTTTAAAAAAATTTCTTCTCAAAACTTGTTCTCAGAAACAATTCCATAAAACTATTCTAAAAAAAAAATTAAAAATAGAATCATACAAAGCCTATATTAAAGCTATATCAAGCTTTGAAATTAAATTTAAAAAGCATTTTTATTCCTTCTCCCTCAATATATATATCCAGTAAATTTTAAAATGACATTTCAGTTATATTTTCTTATTTCATTAAAAGAACCCCAACGTGAACAACTGGGATCTAAATTATAGTCATTCTAACCAATCTTGTATAAAGAAATTGCATGGCCTACCAACGCATTACAAAGAAGATTACTCACCACAATTCGCAGGACACTACAACATCATGATGGCTAAAAGACAAGAAGTAAACACCACCCAGAACCATTAATGAACCTTGCCTTGAGGACACACCACCTAAAGGAATCATCAGTTATGACTCTAGCAAGACCACAAAACTTAGATCATGTATCACAAGTTATTCTAACCATTCTGCTATCAAGTACACCTTGGACAAAAGTTTACATCATATGGGATCCAACTAACCAAAGGACAACTGATATGGCCTTAAGACGACTGGAAGATGCTATTTGGAGGAAATCACAGAGATTCAATTATGGGTGTTGTTTCTATCATGCTCCATCTCCTCTGCATCCTCAAAGACTTCATCATCAATTCGAAGCTACAATAAATTGAGTTGAAAATTTAATGTCGTAACCTTTATAAAAGGGAGGATATGTGAAATAAAAGCGCATTCAAGCTGCTAAAGAAAAAGCTACGCCATCAACAAAGAGATAATTATATCAACATTACAAGCCTTATCCCATTAAGTGAAATCAGCTACATAGATCACACAACGCTATTTTGTTTTATCAACAAAGAGATGATCATATATGCATAGCAAATGCCAAATTCAAACAAACTAGATTCCGGTCATGAATTCAATCACAAGAATAAATCAATCAAAATAATTTCAAAAAAAATAAATAAATAAATCCATGATAAATGGACAGTATCTTCATCTAGCCTAAATAATGGAAACACGGGGATTGAAAGCTGACAGAATTTCTCTACATAACAAAGAATTCGGTTTTCCTAACTAGAGGAATCAAAAGTTAAAACGGGTTGACCTCATTGGATCAGCCTCTTTAACCCATTAGTTCAGACGGTTGAATTGAGCCTTCACTTGAACAAGTCTTGAATACAATCACATCAACCCAACTCATTCAACCCATTGGTTGATCAAACCAGCCAATAGGTTTGGTGACTTAGCTCATTTAACCTATATAATAATTATTTTACTGCAAAACAAAAAAATTAATCCTTGAACTTTTTAACTCATCTGAAACTCAATCCTTAATCTTTCAATTTTTCTTCTAATTTTATCCTTATCATACATAACTCATAATGAGTCAACATTGAGTCATCCTAGATGTTATAATTTTATCCTTATCATACATAACTCATAGTGAGTCAACATTGAGTCATCCTAGATGGCTTCCAACTCGACTCCACTTAGATTTTACACAACCCTTTTTTTTTTTTTGAAAAAATAGGATCGAATTCCTTCACCGTGTCCAATGGCTTTGCCTAGCAATGTAACATACAATCATCGCTATCTTATCCTTAATGGCCAGCAGAAACTCTTCACCGTGTTCAATGGCTTTGCCTAGCAATGTAACATGCAATCATCGCTATCTTATCCTTAATGGCCAGCAGAAACTCCTTATCTCTGCTGCCATTCACTATCCTCGAAGCTTCCTACGATGAAATTTATGACTGTAGTAGATCTCCCCAAGTTTCACATCTTTCCTAGCCTTGCCCCTCCTGATATCACAACTCAACTAACAAAAGTCCATAGAGATTGACCCTCACTGTTGAGCACAACTCACAGGATTTTCGTAAGGGGGGGAGGATTTCAGATTCAAGTTTCAGATTTGTGCAGACCGCTATTTTATTTAGGAGTCAATAAATACTATTCTACGGCAAGGTTTTAAAGGAATTTAAGAGAATCAATGAATCATCAAAGGATAGGCGAGGTTTTTAACGTGTTCACTAGTAGATCACTTTCAAAAGGAATTGATGCTCTAGGTCAGAACGTCAGTCTGCAAAAATAGTGGTAGATAAAGGAATTCTATGGCACAAAAACCTACCTGGAGTACCGTACGAGCTATGTCATGATCACCATTTGACTGACCAATTGCGTGGGCTGGACTTTGAGAGATATAATCTTCGTCCCCTGGAAAATAGGTTGTTAAAAACTTATTTCACGCCTAAGCATGTCACAAGGAAACAAGATAAATGACTTTCACATACCTTCATCTACCACTTGATCTGCGCTGAAAATCCACTCATGCTCTTCTCCTTCCTCTATAACAAACAAACAAAAATAGTGAGCAAATGCAAGTTATAACTAAAGCAGAAAAAGGAGAGAATAGGCAGTAAAACAAACACAATCTAATTCCTACGAAAGAATTGTACTCACCATCATTTGGTTCGGGATTAAGCTCTGCACATTCACAGAATATTTCAAAAAGAGAATCCACTGCCAAACAACAAACTGATACACTGTCAACGCTTGATTAAGTTGAAGAAACCACAATGCAAACAGAATGTAAAATGCCAACATGAAAATCATACTTTCCTATGAATCAGAGCAACAGTTGTGAAGAAGGATTATGCATACATTGATTTGGATCTGATGGAATAAGCCTCATCTCCCTGATCCTGGACAAATCCAAGGTGTCATTGGATTCTGAATCTGAGTTGTCAGACTCATCCCCGTCTGGTTCAGTCTCAATCTTCAGGAAGAACCCCAGTCAGAATCAGAAGGGATCAAATCAAAGGACAAGAACTTAATAATTTACTGCAGGTAGACAGATAAGGAGGAAAAAGCATACAAGAACACTTAAATTCCAGGAGGAAAAAGAAAAGGAAAAAATGGAGACTACAAGAAATTTCACATGACAATAACTCTAGTTTGTAGTCATGGTATCGTCATTTTAAGAAATTCTTCAAAATTTGATCTCAATGAACTAAGCTTTAATTCTCAGTTTCTTCAACTGTATTTCTCATAATATCTCTTGAACATAATGAATTTTCATTTGTTGCCAAAAACCATATAATAAGATTGAAACATCAGAAGTTTAGCCATATAATACAAGTTTCTTTATATTCTACACTCATTCAAATCAACAAGCTGTAAAATGTCTACACGTTGATAAGCTTGGCAAATAGATATGCTTGTTTTCAAATCCAAGTTTCATTATTCTATCCCGCTTTGGGAGCTTGCATTCTACAATCTGCAGTGAAGTTGGATCGTGCAATTCCAAGTCTAAAACTAGAATAGGACAGTTACTTCATATGCCTTCCAACCCTTAGTGACACAACCATAATACAGACCATATAGCACAGACATAGCTGTTACAAAATCATTACATGTACAGGTACCTGTACCTGTGTATATATACAAGGGATTGGATAAGCCTCTGGATCTCTTGATACCGCATGAAGCGACACAGACAAAAAATCAACTGCATAGCCTTTAGCCTCGTCTACATCACTCAACCATATCAATTTCCTGTAAAACAAAAGTCAGCTTACTAGCACAACTACAGTGTCACAGTCAGCAATTGAAAACACACCTCCCAACCTTCTTTACCTGACCTTATTAAAGTTGCTAATCAACAGTATCGAATAAGTACAATCAATAACATCATCGAACATTGAAATGATGATGCAATGAAATAGCAAAATGTTGTAATGTACAATATACATGCACTGTCATGAATGGGCCTAAAGAAGATAGGAAAGTTGCAGCCCAAGTAGAATCGGAGGCAGCCCAAAGTGCTGAGGATTCACCATTGCTGCCACGCAAAAGCACTGGAGCCCACAAGACCACATGGAAGATATGGGAGAAAGAGGAATAAATTCAGTCATTGTTAGAGGATTTGGCAAGCAATATTTTGGAATCTCATTCTCTCTCCGGTTGTTCTCTGTCTTTTCCCTCTAATATTTCTTTTTGCTTCATGTGCTTTGTTTTCAGTGTATTTCCGTTATCCTATGTGACGTGATGATTTCTTCTGTAGCTTTTAGTTCATGATTATAGCCTCTGTGCTTATATTCTTTGTACTACTAAACTTGACAGTAAATAATACAGAGAATTCGAATTTTCATATCTTGAGTTTCTGGTTTGCCCATTTGGTGCTTTCATTCCCTGCTTCAATGGCAAAGAATACACAACCGCAAACTATCAATACAAAGATTAAGAGACTTGATGAAAATGATCATGTTGTTTTGAATTGGTTGGAGAACGTTGAGGCTACCTTAACCACTATTACTACGAAGCTCTAAGCCTTCGAACATTCCTTGGCAACATTGTCGCACTTAGTTGATGCATTAATCAGGAGTTAGGAACAATGGACTCAACAAAATTCTTCAACATCATCCCCACCATCTTCAACGTCTTTGGGCACGATGAACTCTGCACAATAGTTTGATAAACAAATTAAAATCAATTTATCTTGTTTTGATGGTACTGATACTTTGAGTTGGCTATTTCAAACTAAGCAATATTTTTCATTCTATCATACTCGAAATGATCAAAAGATTACGGTGGCCTCCATTCATTTTTACGGCTCAGTAGATCCATGGTTCCAAATGCTCTAGAAAACTAATCAAATTCCTACTTGGCATGGATTGGCTTTGGCTATTGAAAAACAATTTGGTCCCCCTCATTTTGAAAATCCCAAGATCAAGTTATTCAAAATGGAGCAAACACGCTCGGCAGCGGACTTCCATACTGAGTTCACAACCACCGTTAATAGGGTCAAGGGGTTGTTTGATGAAGCGTTGCAAGACTGTTTCTTGAGTGGGCTGAAACCAACCCCACAAAAGTGAAGTGATAGCCTAAGAGTCGTTTTGTTTCCATCGAGCTACCTCACCGGCCCATTTTATTTGATGAGAAAGTTTCAACTGGTGGACATTCACAAAAAGGCCCAAATGCTGGTTGGTCCAACTCTGTTTCAATGTCATTTAGGAAACCCTCAACATCATTGTCTCTAGTTCCCTTACTGTGAAAGCGCCAACAGCGACCTCTTTAACTGGGCTGTTACCCAAACCCCAATCTAAAACCATATCGTCGATAAAAAAGTTAATAGCGGCTGAGATGCAACTTTGGCAAGAAAAAAGGCTCTGTTATAATTGTGACGAGAAATTTTCCTAGAACCATAAGTGCCCAAATCATTGTTTTTTATTATTCCAGGTTGATGACCATGAATCCGAGTCTAATGAACTACTTGAAGGACTCAACTCTGCCACTGAACCAGTTTCTGAGCCCCAATCTGAATCTAATGTGCCTCATGCGCCTTTTCACGCTTTTCATGGTTCCAAGAATAGGACGATCATCCATTTTACTGGCTCCATTGGAGGTACTTTGGTGCAAATCCTTTTGGATGGGAGTAGTTCAAATAATTTTATCCATCAATGTATTGTGTCTCATCTAAAATTGCCCTTTCATGACTCAAATGATAAGGCTATGGTTGGTAATAGTCTGTATATGCGAGAAGGAATGGTGAAAGATTTGACGATAAATATTCATAGTCACAATATTACTTTGCAAGCCTGTGTTACCTATTGTAGAGTCAGATTTAGTGATAGGTTCTTCTTGGCTTGCCACTCTAGGACCTCATATCACGAATTACAGCATGGCAACAATCACATTCTACTTGAACAGTTCCTTCATCACTTTAACTGGCAATCAGTCCAATAGTGTGGAGCCTCTATAGCACCATCACATGAGGCATGACCAAAATACTAATTCTGTTCAGAAGCTATGTGCTCTGGTTTGTATGATTGCGAAAGTTCCTACTAAAATAGCATTTCCTGAGGGGTTGCCGGATGATCTATTGAAATTATTGAAGCAATTTACTCTAGTTTTTAAAGTTCCTCAAGGACTTCCTCCACAAAGGTCTCATGACCATGCCATTCTATTACAAGATGGAATCACTTCTGTGAAAGTTAAGCTTTATCGATATCCCTTTAGTCAAAAGTCCATAACAAAGATGGTTCAAGAGATACTAGACCAAGGTATTATTCAGCCCAGTACTAGTCCTTTTTCAGCACCAATTTTGCTAGTTCAAAAGAAAGATGATACTTGGAGGGCTTTAAATGCCATGACTTAAAGGATTCTTATCTTATTCCAACAGTTGATGAATTATTAGATGAACTAAGAGGAGCAACTTTATTTTCTAAATTGGATCTGCATTCTGGTTATCACCAGATTTTGGTTAAGTCGGAGGATAGACATAAAACGGCTTTTAGGACACATCACGGGCTTTATGAACGGCATGTTATGCCTTTTGGTCTTACAAATGCACCAACAACCTTTCAAGCCCTTACGAATGATATTTTTCAACCTTTCTTATGTCATTTTGTTCCTGTATTTTTTGACGACATTCTCATCTATAGTGAAAATTGGGCGACACATTTGCATCATTTAAAATTGGTTCAAGATTGTTTATTACAACATCAATTGCATGCTAAGATAACTACATGCTCTTTTGGCTATGATTCGATAGATTATTTGGGGCATGTGGTGTCGCCAAGGGATATGGAAATGCAGCCAAACAAATTAGTTGCTATTAAAGAATGGTCCATGCCTGTCTCAATCTCTCAATTATGTGGGTTTTTAGGAGTGACTAGTTACAATAAGAAGTTTATAAAGCACTATGCTCATATAGCTGCTCTGCTGACTGATTTGTTGCCAAAAAAAAAAAAAATCTTTTAGACGGACTTCAGAATCTAAATCTGCCTTCAACAGCTTAAAACAAGCTTTGATGACTGCTCCAATCCTCTTACTTTCGGATTTTACACAACTTTATATGATTGAAGTGGATGCTTCAGGTTCTGGTACTATGTTAAGTTAGAACAACCATCCAATTGCTCATTTTTCCAAGAAATTACTGCCCTGCATGCAGAACCATTCAGCCTATGTTCATGAACTTTATGCATTGACTCAAGCTATTTCTAAATTCAGACACTATTTGGTGGGCCATCCATTTATTATTCGAATTTATCAGCAAAGCTTGAGACATTTGCTAACCAGACTATTCAACCACTGAAGTAGGGAGCTTGTCTCCCTAAGTTGTTGGGTTATGATTACGAAATAGAGTATAAGTCGAGACAGACTAACGTTGCAGCTAATGCTTTGTCCCGCTCTTATTTGGCTCTGTTATTTAATACCAATGACTTATTTACTTCGGTATAGACAACCATCAATACATCCACAAATCTGCTTGAGTTAAGGCAAAAGGTGACTGAATCTCCTTTGGCATAATCAAATTTTCGAGTCAGTAATGGCGTACTATTTTTGGTTATTCCTCATGATGATACTAGGTTAATGCACACAATTTAGAATGAGTTTCATTCCTCTCTAGTGGGTGGACATAGCGGTATAGCAAGAACCCATGCTTGTGTAGTTGCTGAGTTTTGGTGGAAGGGCAAGGAGCTGATATAAAAAGGTACATACAATAATGCCAGGTATGTCAAAAAGCTAAATCTATCCAAGTGTCACTGTATGGGCTTTTGCAACCTTTACCTATTCCATCACAATTGTGAGAGGACATTGCTATGGATTTTGTGACCGGTTTACTTATGTCAAAAGGGTATATTGTTATTTTAGTGGTGGTAGACAGATTGTCTAAATTTGCCCACTTTATGCCTTTAAAAACTCATTTCACCGCTAAACATGTGGCTGAAGTTTTTGTACAAAATGTTGTTAACTTACATGGTATACCAAGGTCCATGATATCAGATAGAGATCCTGTATCACTAGTAATTTCTAGAGGCAATTATTTAAGATGCAAAGCACAAAGTCATGTATGAGTTCATCAAACCATCCTCAAAGTGATGGTCAATTGGAAGCACTGAATAGAAGCCTAAAGATGTATTTGAGGTGCTTTGCTCATGATCAACCCAGTCATGGACTAACTATTTACCATGGGCTCAATTTTGTTACAACTCCTCTTACCATACATCCGTTGGAATGTCACCCTATAAGATTATCTTTGGGAGAGAACCTCCAATACTTGTTAGGCCGGATCGGTCCTTGGAGGTCTTAGGGCAGTATGGGATCAATTGGCTAAAAAGGATGCTTTGCTCATTCAACTAAAAGAAAATTTGAAAAAGGCACAGGATCAATGAAACTCTATGCAGACAGGAATTGATATAGAATTTCAGGAGGGAGAATATGTCTTTGTTAAGTTACAACCACATAGGTAGCACTCCTTGAAAGAACACAAGGTTCAAAAACTCTCTGTGGTATCAGGGTCCATTTGAAATGATACAGTATATTGGGTTAGTTGCTTATAAACTAAAGTTGCCATGTTTACATCCAATCTTCATGTTTCATACTTAAAAAAAAAAAAATGTTATAGTGACCCTCACTCCTAGTTTGCTCCACTGACTACTATTTCTGTTCATAGGAATCTAGTCATGCAGCCAGTTAATATTCTGGATACAAGGAGGGTTAAACATTGAGATACTTGGACTAACCAGCTTTTGGTTAATTGAAATTCTTCATCACAAGCAACTTGGGAAAATCTAGATAATTTTTAACCAAATTATCCTAATTCGACCTTGAGGACAAGGTCCAATTCAATGGGGAGAGTATTGTCATGAACGGGCCTAAAGAAGATTAGAAAGTTGCAGCCAAGTAGAATCGGAGGAAGCCCAAAATGCTAAGGATCCACCATCGATGCCACATAGGAGCACTATAGCCTGCAGGACCACATGGAAGATATGGGAGAAAGAGGAATAAATTCGGTTATTGTCAGAGGATTTGGCAAGCAACATTTTGGAATCTCAATCTCCCTCTTATTGTTCTCTGTCTTTTCCCTCTGATATTTCTTTCTGCTTTATGTGCTTTGTTTTCAATGTATTTCCATTATCTTGTGTAATGTGATGATTTCTTCTGTTGCTTTTGGTTGATGATTATAGCCTTTGTGCTTATATTCTCAGCAGAACTTGATAGTAAATAATACGGAGAATTCATATTTGCATATCTTGAGTTTCTGTTTTATCCCATGCACACACATATGCACACATAATTATGCCAGGGTAAATGTATCACATTCTGAATTTTAACCACAAGTCTCATGAAACAATCATGAGCCAACTTGAATAGACCAATGAAGATAGACCACATGAAAGGAGATTATTCATGCAGTGGCTGTGGCATCCCGTTTTGTGTTTCTTTTAGATTTGTTATTTATCTCAACTTCTGCCCAAAGACACCAAGGGGGTGTT
Source organism: Neltuma alba (assembly GCF_004799145.2). Lineage (NCBI taxonomy): Eukaryota > Viridiplantae > Streptophyta > Magnoliopsida > Fabales > Fabaceae > Neltuma > Neltuma alba. Next base: position 113,380 of record NW_021632117.1, on the reverse strand, counting down.
TGGGTAGAAACAAAATCATACTTTTAAAAGTATTTTTACAGCATACGAAGTAAATATATAGAGGAGTTTGTCACGATTTGCGAAAAAATACCTCTGAGAAATGTTTTTGAGTTACCCAAACACCCCTAAGAAGCAGAAAATTGTATCAAATGACATGGTTACAGTAAAACAAAAGCTCAAGACTCAACGCCCTCGCCCATACATACCGCTACTTATTCTTCCGTTTAACTTTCACGCTCACAAAACTCAACTAAGTCGAATATTTTGTTAATATTCTTCAATCATTAATCCAAACGAACCTCCGTTTAGATCACTTCGCCCAAACTGATATAACCATTCACCTAAAATTAACAAAACAATTGCAAGTCACAAAGAAAGACATAAATACACAGGTGAAAACAGCATACTTGTTAGAAACATAGAGAGTGCCATGGGACTCGCGAGGACGATTAGCTAGGACGATATCAACCCCTGGTTGGACGCGCATGAGCTCCTCGCCATTGCCGATATCAAGCACTGGTTGGCCGACGCCATGTCCGGTCCTCTCAGTGAAATTTCTTAGCCCCAAAACCATCTTTCTGCGTTCTGAATTTGCTTCGCCTCAACTTCTTCTAAGGAGGTAGCAATGGACAGGTACCTCAAGAATTCAAGGATTTTGAAGAGGTTTTGCTTCCCTCCGGTCCGGTAATTCAAATTCAGGGTTCAGGCCGTCGAAATGAAGCTTGAAGGTGAAGACGAAAAAGAGTGACGGACTGAAGTGGAAGAAAACGACAACAGCAGTAGGACGACAGACTCAACGTGTGAAGGGGGCGACTTGCATTTGCGAAGACGAGGGAACTGAAAACTAAAGAGTGGCTAGGGCAAAAGGATTTTTCTTAATTTCCTTTAAATTTTATTAAAGTCCAAGTCTGGTTAGAAATTTTGGAAGAAAATAAAAATCCCCTTCCCCTTCCTCGTTTTTTTTTTTTTTTTATTTTAGCTCTCTCTAAATTGAAATTTTTGAAGAACCAAAATCTAAGATAATTTTACTCTCTTATTTTTTTTATATTTCATTAATTCTCATAAAAATAAAAATAAAAATAAAATATTATGATAAAAATAATTTAAAATAAAAATGCATTATTATAAATAAGTAAAGGTATATTATTATAATTAAAATATATTGTAATAAAAATTAATTTAAAATAAAAAAATATTATTACAATGAAAAATTATATTATTATGAATTAATTAATTTTTATAAAAATATTATTTTATTAACTAAAATATGTTTTAAAACCGGAAGAAAAAGCATAGCCAAAAGAGAACAAGAATGGGACGTGCAATGGGACGTGCAAGTGGACTGGCGCAAACGGGAGTCAAATGCTGTTATAGACATTTTGGCTAAGGGTGTGTTTGGATAAAACCAAACCGTGGTTTGGAAAAGTGATTCTGGAGAATAGATTTGAGAAAATAGATTCTGTGAAGAATAGATTTTGTAAAAAAGTGATTCTGAGAAGTGAGAGTGTTTGGATAGTTGTTATCAGAAGCACTTTTTATATATACAAATTACTAAAAAAAAGACATAAGTTAATATGATAATTACAGAAAAAATAGATTTTATGATATATTTTAATTTGAATGAATAAAATTGTTAATAATATGTTTTTTACCAACATAATTAATAATACATAAGATAATATAATTAATAAATAATTAATGTGTATATATATTTATAAAATATAAGATTAAATATATTTATAAAAAAATATGTTTATAAAAAAAATAACAAGATACATATCATATAGACCCTCACACTTTTCCTTTTTTCTCCAAAAGCAAAAAAATTTTGCTTTTTCCAAAACCATGGTTTTGGAGTCAAAACCATGGTTTTGGTTTTTGGAGGGGGTGTTTGGATAGATTATTCCCCAAACTATGGTTTGGGTCCCCAAACCATAGTTTGGGGTGTAACCCAAACACACCCTAAGAAGGCTTTGCAAAGGGCGAGTGGTTTAATGGTTTTCTCTATGCCACCAGACTTTGTTTGTGAATCACTTTTGCTTGACGTGAAGTTGTAGTTTGTCTGACTAGTGTTTCTTGTCTATCGAAAAAAAAGAACAAAGTAAATTTGTTAATTTGATTATTTAAAATATATTATTATGGTAATTAGAAAAAAAATTACTAAACAATAATAAGCATATTAATATAACAATATTGCATTTTTATCAAATTATGTAATTTGAATTAAGATGCAAATTAATTTATGTCATATATAAACAAAAATAAAAAATAATATGTAAGGGTAAAATGATAAATTGATCATTACTACTGCTTCCCTCTATAACATCCTGATTTTCGAGGACTTAGAGATTTAATGATAATTTAAGGTACAAGGAGGATATATTATAATTTATGAGAAAGATAGTATGTTATAATATTAGTTTTATATGTTGGTCTAATAAAAAGAAACAATTATTAGAATAAATGCTTTGATACGTCCGTGTGAGTGTATATTAATTAGTAATTAGTCATGAATTAAATAATATTATGTTGAGTAAATAATAATTATAAAAAATTCAAAAAAAATGGATATTAGATATGGAGTTATTAACATATTATGTATATCTAATCAGATTGGATAAATCTCAAAACAATTAAACTCAAAATTTAATTATATAAATTAAATAAAATGTAATTTAAATATTTATGTATATTTATTAACCTAAAGAATAAAAAACTACACATGCACCTAATGTGTTCTCACTCTTTTCCAATCTCACGGCCGCCCCTTCTTCCCCATGCTTTCTTTTGTATCCTTTCATGATGTTCACAAGCCTTGCTTTTGCTTCCATCAATCCCATATATGTGTGTGATATTAGCCACACTCCATCCGTCTCTTTCTATCAATTTTTCTCTTCCTCTTTTTTTTTTCCCCTTTTCTTCCTTCATTTAATATTGTCATGTTGGATTGTTGCCTCAACCAAGATCACACAAGTTAGAGCTTTCCTGTTGCAGGTACAGTGACTTTTGACAATCAATTATTTTGTATATTATATATAGGGGATTGTTCTCAAATGAATATATATATTTTCAACTTTACATATTTTATTTCTTCTTAAGGTTGATAGTTCACAGAAATATGTTGCAACTCTTTGTCCTTTACCCACAATATAACTTATTGTAAATGGTAATTATTTAAGGTTGTATTTTACACATGAAAATCGTTTTATTTTATTTTCTAAAATTAAGGAACATATGACCTTAACATATATTTCCTACTCATGGATATTTACACGCACGTTGTAGATTTAAACTAAAAAGATTAATACTCGTTAAATCTTAATTAGGAGAATTTAATAATATTTAATTTGGGTTCCTTAGAGCAACTTTAAGGCTTTAACGTAGTTTTAGAGTAAACTTAAGGTACTCTTAGGATAGATTTTTAATAGCATGAGTTATGAATTAACATTTGCATATGTGTGATTCTTGTAGACTGTCATTGAGAGTTCTTATTGCTGGAATTTGTTGCTTGATTGCATGTGAGTTAAAAGAGAACACAAGTAACATGGGGTTTTTCTATGTGTATGTAAGCCTTATGGGTGTGTCATGATTAAATGTATATCAATTTATATATATATAATTCTATCTGCTTAAATGCAAGTAAATTGTTGAGACTATGAAAAGATAAAGGGGTATGATTCTATTATTTTATGTGTTATTTGGATTCTCTTGTTAAGCATGTTTATGTTAGAATTATAGTTGTTAAAATATATGGTAATTTATTTTTTTCAAGCATGCTTGCATGTACTGAAATTGTTGCTTATGCATGACATGCATTAGTGGTTAAGCTGAGGAGTTTATGATACTGATATATTTCTATTTTATAGTATATTTTTATATATAATTAAGGGATTTTATAATGTTTAAATGGTTTAAAATGTAGAAGATATTCATATTTTGAATTAAACAAATTATATAAATTAATTGCTTAAAATTGTATTTTTTATTATTTTTTTATAATTTCCCTTTTGAAAGGTCTTTTTGCTTTGATTTCAGGTTTTATCCAATATCATTTAAATTCAAAAGTCCTTTAACTTTGGTTACCATGAAGTTCACACCAAATCAATAATTCAAATTTAAAGTTCTATCAAGATTACAAGATAAAAGAAGATAAGAGATAAAGCTAGAAGACTCAAGGGTTTCCTCATCTAACTAGGATAGGTTCAAGAGCTATAAAAGGAGATCAAAGGAGCCTTGGAGAAGCACCGAAGCCATCTACACTACACAAGCACAACCATACACTTGGCTTCCTCTTGTGTCTAATTATTTCACTGTCTTTTTATTTTTTCACTGTCATTTTTCTTAATTAAAAAGGTTTTTAAAATTTTAACAAAACTCCTCATAGAGAGAGACGACCTAGGTTGCCAAAATTTGATCCCCCTGTCATGTAAGCTCTCAAATTAATTAAATAAATTAGCCCTATATAGTATAGAGGTCAACCTAGGTCGTCTCTCTCTTTCTAGGTCACCTCTCTCTATGAGGAGCTTTGTTAAAAATTTGAAAACCTTTTTAATTAAGAAAAACGTGATGTAAAGAAGGAAGGAGTAGGAAAGAAAATTGATTGATTTGTTGAAGAAAATAAATTGACAAAAATAAAAAGAAAATAACAATAAGTAAAAGGAAGTGAAAGGAACGAAGACTTTACCAGAATGATATACTTCCTGAGGATGTTGATGAGTGGCTATCACAGTTCAAAAGGATGAAGAGTTTGTATAAAAACAATTGCTAAGTCAAAAAGAAAAACCCTAAATAACATCTAAGTCATGATTAATTAATTAATAATTATATCTAGAAAATTAGCATATAATCACCTTTCAATTAATCATTTAAAAACCACTTAGTTGTGAATTTAATTAAACAATTATATCTTGTTCCTAAAAAGAGTTATCTATTGAAAACCCTAAAGTATAAACTACTTGTGCAAATCAAAATAAAAATCTATAAAGATAAACACTCATAGAATCATAAGGAAACTGAAAATATATTCATTGAAAACTTCAAAACATAATTGTTCAACTGAAACACAAATCAAATATCAGTCCACAAAAGAAATCAAAATCCTAACCTGAGAAATTCATAGACGCAATGTACTAGTGGATTGAAATATGAAAACTAGCAAACTCCCAAATAAAAACAGAAACTCAAGTCACGTCACGTTGTCCTTAATAACAAAGAGGACTAGCCACACATATGGCTAGATGACACCATAATGATAAAAAGAAAATAATAAAAAGACAATGAAATAATTAGACACAAGAGGAAGCCAAGTGTATGGTTGTGCTTGTGTAGTGTAGATGGCTTCGGTGCTTCTCCAAGGCTCCTTTGATCTCCTTTTATAGCTCTTGAACCTGTCCTAGTTAGATGAGGAAACCCTTGAGTCTTCTAACTTTATCTTTTATTTTCTTTTATCTTATAATCTTGATAGAACTTTAAATTTGAATTATTGATTTGGTGTGAACTTCATGGCAACAAAATTTAAAGGACCTTTGAATTTAAATGATATTGGATAAAACCTGAAATCAAAGCAAAAATACCTTTCAAAAGGGAAATTATAAAAAATATAATAAAAAATACAATTTTAAGCAATTAATTTATATAATTTCTTTAATTCAAAATATGAATATCTTCTACATTTTAAACCATTTAAACATTATAAAATCCCTTAATTATGTATAAAAATATACTATAAAATAGAGATATATCAGATACTTATTGATATGATATATAGTAACCACGTGGTTTGCCTCCATTGTGCGCACAGTGGTTGGCTTTTTTATTAAGGCCCCGTTCCTTAATACTTACTTGGCCAGGTTTGTAGAGGGGGAACATAGGAATGACACCTCTTGTTTAGTTCTTTAAGGAAGGGAGCCATAGTCTAGGCTTGGGCTTTATACATTTAGTCAGGTACATCCTTAGTACTGAAATAGCGTTGGTTGGTCCAGCGTGTGGGCCAGCCTACAAATAAGCCTATAGTTCCAGTCAGCAGAATAAGGTTGCATGGAGTAATAAGGGAGGAGGCATCTATTGCATGTAGACATGATATGCATATGCTTATTATGAACTTTGGTGACATTGTTTGTTGTTGATTATTTAACTTATTTCAGTAATTGTATATAAGCCAGTTAATGATTGCTTGTGTGTGACGGTTTGTATGTGCATAGTTAAACTCTGGGTTACTGAGACGTTAGTACTCACCCTATTTATTTAATAGTTTCCAGGTGAATAGTCTCATGGGGATCAAGGGAAGGCACTAAAGAAGTGAGCCTTAAAGGCTCTAATGTACTCGTTAAGTATGTTATGCTATATTATATTTAATTGCCGTGACACTAGCGACTTATTCTTTTTTTTAAAAAATCAGTTTTTATTAATTTCTTGTTTGAGGCTACTTTTTATATTAGTACTTGTAGTTATAATTTGTATTAAAGTGAGACATTTATGACAAAGAGTATTGAGATCCTGTATAGTTTGGGATGAAATCCCTAAGCATTTGTGTGGTTTGATTGATTGAAAAATAAGTTTATTGTTTAGTCCAATGATGTGTTACATTTTTGGTTTCAGCGCCAGGTTGTCCTTTGGCCATTTATTTATATATTTCAAAAAAGCATTTTTTTGTTTTTTTTTAAAGGGTTGTGTTTCTTTAAACTTCTTAGAAGTCATGGCAAATTAAATATAATATGTGCACTTCCCTTGTTAGTTTTAGACCTTATTTAAAAGAAGGTAACTTATTGCTTCACTCCGAACTTCCTATATGGTGGTGGTACTATACATAGGAGGGGCAAAAAGATGTTAACTCTAAATATTTAACTTATTAGTAATGGGTAATTACACCAAGACAAGGCAATTTTAAAGCAAATGAGAGATGTGTGAAATCTCAATAAGAGGATAAAAATAAAATTGGTGAGAAAATGGCTAGGATGGAGGGTTAAAGAGTTAACAAATGAGAAGAATTAAGTGTAAAAAATTGACATAATGAATGACTTGGGTAAGTTAGGAATGAGGAAAGGGGGGAGAGAAATAAAGGCGGAATTGAGTGTAATTTGAATAAGTTCAAAAGAAAAACAATGTTAGTGTGAATAATATTAAAAGCATAATAAAATCAAAGTAGCATTAGGCAGGTGTGATGTAAGAATGTTTTAGTATTGGTATAGCCAAAAAAAAAAACCTAAGTGTGATGAGTAGAATAAGAATATAAAAAAAATTCTTATATTTAAATTGTAAATTGTAGTAGGTAAAAGGACAAGAAGAAGAAGAATTTTATGTGAAAAATTTATACGTGAGGAGTTGAAGAAATCCTAAGCATTGTGTTTGTGTGATGAGTGTGAGAGAAAAGTTATTCAGTTGTAAGTTAGAGTGAATTAAGATATGTAAGTGGAATGCTATGGATAATGAAAGTAGTGAAGGAAGGTGAATGTATAAGAGAAATGCAATCAATCGGGTGCATGTAATAAGAACTTCAAATAAATTAAATGTATAATATACATCGTAGTTAGCTATCTTAAATAAAGAGCGCAAGTAAATAGAGAGGAGGAAGTATAGAGTAGAATGTAAAATTTGGAACGTGTAATTGTGTTTATATGATATTGAGTGTATTGATGTGAGGAATTGAAGTATTGATAAGAGGTAAAGGTATAAATAAAGTGTACAAGTAAAAATGGTATGTAAATTGGGCAGTATTAAATTATGTGGTTAATTGTAGATGTATAATGGGATAATCGAGATAGTTGTAAATATAATGAATATAGTTAGCATGGCCAGAGAGATATAAGAATGGCTGATGTAGTTAAAATATAAAAGTGAAAAGTGTTAAGTATGAGTGTAAAAAAAATAATAACAAAACGAGCATGGAATGAGTGTGAAAATGTGGTTAATACCTAAAAGTGAAATAAAATATGTAACGATATATTAGTTTATGAAGATATTGAAGTCAGTATAGTAGAAAAGTAAACTTCGAGAATAAGGCTTGGTAATAGTATGTCAAAATTGGATGGATTTTGTTAGAAGTTCTTCATCAGGTTTCACCTGGCTAAGTCAACTAGAAACATACAACAAAGCCTCCTTAAAAAAAACAAAAGAAAAAAAGAAGAAGAAGAAGAAGAAAGAACAATGCCGAACTATACCGAGTGATAAAGATTGGGAAGGACCTAAATTTATCTTTAGTGAATGTTGCTGGCACTAATATTGTTCACAGGAATTAAAAAAATTATAATATTTAAATGTAATAACATTTATTTTTGGAGTTTTTATGCTATTTTACTACCAAAAAATGGTTTTTGTATTGTTTTTCTTCTTTCTATTAGTGATAGATTGATATCGTACAATTTTCCATGTCTTGTTGCGCTCTTATTACTAGCAAATAGCATATGAACATGACATTTTTGCTTCTACTTTGGAGATGATAATCCTACATCTGTACCTGTCAATAGTTGGTGACTTTGTTTACTAAGTTGAGGCAGTACAATAGTACATGTAATCAAATATAGAGCTCTTATTCTGAGTTTCATGCTTGTTTGATGTAGCTTGCTCCATGCCCATGTTTAGGCGAATTGTATGCTTTTAGGGGGATGTCTATGATTTCTCTAGTCTGGTGACCGAATGATGTTGTACTGGTGTTTTGAGGAGTTAAAAGTAATGGATGAGATATCACAACCATGGAGTGTTACTTGATGAAACCGATGTCCTCCATCCCTAGCATACTCTTTAGAAGTCAAATTAACCAACTTGAAATAATGGGATTAGCTTAAACCTTCTAAGTGCCAATTCCTAAAATATATAATTTTTTATGAAGAGGATGCTTTAATGGGCCATCATGGTTGTTTTCTCACTAGAGCAAATTTTCAAATTTAAAATGGAAGAGTGAAATCTACTTACAACTAGCAAGAATGACCGGTAAAAAAAATGATTTTACTTTCCTGATATAAATTCATATTTTTGTAATAAAAAAACATATAGAAATACATGAGGATATAAAAGGAAGAAAAAGGATGGAAAAAAAAAGATGTATAAAGCGCATGGTTATATTAAAAAAAAACAACAAGTTTTTAAAAAGGGTGGTAAACACTAATTGTGGGAAATTTAGTTGACATGTTTTAAAAAAAAAAAGGGGATTCTTAGAGAAATTATGTTTTAGAGTGTGGTTTATAATAAGCACAATGATAGGAATCAACATCAAAATGTATGAGTGACAAAAGCATAAAATAGTGAAAAGAAATTGTGGTGTGTAGGTTGTGAAGATGTATGAAAATACTTGTGATAGAATTTAGTAAAAGAATTTGAAACTAACTAGATAGATTGATTATAAGACTTGATGGATGGAGTAAATGATTAAAAGATGAATTATTTATTAACAATATTAGCATAAAAGGTAGAATCCTGAGATGAAAAATTGTATTAGGAAGCAAAGCGTATATGTATAGATATATGATCAATCAACCCTATGAAGATGTGTTAGGCATGAGATATAAGACAATAGTAAACTTATAATGATCCTCAGGGGGTGTTTGGCAACCCTCAAAACTTATAATCATCCTTAGGGGAGAATTTTGATAAGTATTTTGGTCTCCTTAAGAATTTGAAATGTTACCTGTAAGTTTTTGATGATTTTTTTTAGGAAAAAGAAAACGAACTTAAGAATTATATTTTGATGAGTGATATCCTTTGTAAGCATATTTTTTTTCAATGTATTTTGAATTTATCATGAAGGTCCTTAAAAAAAAAACTCAGTATGTTGTTGGAAGTTTATTTGCATGTTCAGAAACCTTTAACTAATTTTGACTTTTTAACCAAAAAAAAAATTGAGTGGAAAGTTTTTTTTTTTGTACAGATATTTATGCATCTAGGTTAGTGACTTTCATATTCTAAATACAAATATTTAACTATTTATTTTACATGTTGGCAAAAAAAATCATTTATTATGCATAATACTTCTTAAAATTACGTAGTGAATACTAAAAGTTCCATTTTGAAGTATTTCAAGCATAAAATTATCATACATGAAAAGGATTCTTAGCAAAATATCAACAGAATTACAAATTTTTATCTTGATTTAAATGAAAACATTGAAGAACAAGATGTAGGTCAAGTGAGTAATGTTGAGAGTATGATAGATATGGATGATTTGGGATTTCACTTTAAGGTTATAGATTATAGTAGATAAAGTTTTGGGGGATATGTCTCTCTAAGAGCATGAAAATTGCATTTGAAAAAAAATGGTGGGTTAAAATTTGGTTAAGAATGGTACACTAATACTTTTGGAATATACGTATTGACCTTATCATGGTATGATTCGAGGATATCCAAAATTAAAAGCTTGCAAAGTATTCCTTATGATTTTATTTGAACAATTACTATGAATATAATAGGTGAAAACCTGTACGCGGTTATGGATTAGACAACATAATAGGGGAAAAAAACAAATTGAATAATAGGTAATTAAATGCTGTTTACGAAATTTATTTTAACTAGTACATTGAAGTAAAGGGTTATTTAGAATTAACTTTAAAGGAAGTATATGTGTATCTCAATAGTAGGCATAAGTGTGTAGGCTTTAAAATCACTAAGCCCAGCCATGAAATTAATAAGGGAAAATGAAATTGTTTCGATGTTATAGATTAGGCGAGTAAAGCTACTAGTATAGACAGTTACTTTTTCATAGCGACTCTAATATAAATAATGATAATAACTTAGACTAGGTCGGGTATGGAGAAATGGGTCTTTTCCAATGACAAAAGTGTGGGAAAAGTTTGATAAGTAAATTATAGGAAAATTAAACCTATGCACAAGGTGACATGGAAGTTAAAAAAATATTTAAAAAAAAGAAGCCACATTTGAATTAAGTAAAGGTGAAATAACAACAATTGTTGTGTATTGATTGATGTATTGAATTTTAAGGACAAAATTCTTTAAAAAAAGGAAGAATTGTAACATCCTGATTTTTGAGGACTTAGAGATTTAATGATAATTTAAGGTACAAGAAAGATATATTATAATTTATGAGAAAGATGCTATGTTATAAAATTAGTTTTATACATTAGTCTAACAAAAAGAAATAATTATTAGAATAAATGCTTTGATATGTCCGTGTGAGTGTATATTAATTAGTAATTAGTCATGAACTAAATAATATTATGTTGAGTAAATAATAATTATAAAACTTTAAAAAATTGAGATTAGATATGGAGTTATTAACATATTATCTATATCTAATTAGATTGGATAGATCTCAAAACAATTAAACTCAAAATTTTAATTATACAAATTAAATAAAATGTAATCTAAATATTTATGTATATTTATTAACCTGAGGAACAAAAACCTACACATGCACCTAATGTGTTCTCACTCCTCTCCAATCTCACGGCCGGTCCTTCTTCCTTATGCTTTCTTTTGTATCCTTTCATGATTTTCACAAGCCTTGCTTTTGCTTCCATCAATCCCATATATGTGTGTGATATTAGCCGCACTCCATCTGTCTCTTTCTATCAATTTTTCCCTTCTTCTATTTTTTCTTTTCTTCTTTTATTTAATATTGTCATTTTGGATTGTTGCCTCCCCCAAGATAGAGTTTTCCTGTTGCAGGTATAATGACTTTTGACGATCAATTATTTTGTATATTATATATATAGTGACTTTTGACAATCAATTATTTTGTGTATTATATATAGGGGATTGTTCTCAAATGACTATATATATATATATGTATGTATATTTCCAACTTTGCATATTTTATTTCTTCTTAAGGTTGGTAGTTCACAGAAATATGTTGTGACTCTTTGTCCTTTACCCACAATATAACTTATTGTAAATATATTTAAAGTTGTATTTTACACATGAAAATTGTTTTATTTGATTTTCTAGAATTAAGGAACATATGACCTTAACATATACTACCTTCGGTCCTAAATATAAGAGCTAGTTTATTAATTTGAGGAGATTAAGAAAATAAGTTAAATTAGTTATTTATAATAAATAAGTATTGTCTTTCATAAAATATCCTTACTAATCAAGTATATTAACTAGAACTACCACTATTAGAAAGACTAACTTGGAATAAAATGAATAAATATGAGAAATAAAGTGGATTGGAGTCTTATATTTAGGATCAAAATAAAAGTCAAATGACGTGTTATATTAAGGACCGGAGGTAGTATTTCCTACTCATGGATATTTACACACACGTTGTAGATTTAAACTAAAACGACTAATAGTCGTCAAATCTTAATTAGAAGAATTTAATAATATTTAATTTGGATTCCTTAGAGCAGCTTTAAGGCTCTAAGGTAGTTTTAGAGTAACCTTAAGGTACTCTTAGGATGGATTTTAATAGCATGAGTTATGAATTAACATTTTGTATATGTGTGATTCTTGTAGACTGTCATTGAGAGTTCTTATTACTGAAATTTGTTGCTTGATTGCATGTGAGTTAAAAGAGAACACAGGTAACTTGGGGTTTTTTATGTGTGTTCAAGCCTTGTGGGTGTGTCATGATTAAATGTATATCAATATATATATAATTCTATCTGCTTAGATGCAAGTAAATTGTTGAGACTATGAAAAGATAAAGGGCTATGATTGTATTATTTTATGCGTTCTTTGGATTCTCTTGTTAAGCATGTTTATGTTTGAATTATAGTTGTTAAAATATATGGTAATTTTTTTTTTCAAGCATGCTTACATGTACTGGAATTGTTGCTTATACATGACATACATTGGTGGTTGAGCTGAGGAGTTTATGATACTTATCGATATGATATATAGTAACCACGTGGTTTGCCTCCACTGTGCACACAGTAGTTGGCTTTTTTTAAGGGTCCCGTTCCTTAATACTTACCTAGCTAGGTTTGTAGAGGGAGAATGTAGGATAGTGACACCTCCTCTTTAGTTCTTTAAGGAGGGGAGCTATAGTCTAGGCTTGGGCTCTGTAACTTGGCCCGGTACATCCTGAGTACTGGAGTAGCGTTGGTTGGTCCAGCGTGTGGGCCAGCCTACAAATAAGCCTATGGTTCCAGTTAGCAGAATAAGGTTGCATGGAGTAATAAGGAAGGAGGCATCTATTGCATGTAGACATGATATGCATATGCTTATTATGAACTTTGGTGACATTATTTGTTGTTGATTATTCAACTTATTTCAGTAATTGTATATAAGCCAGTTAATGATTGCTTGTGTGTGACGGTTTGTATGTGCATAGTTAAACTCTGGGTTACTGAGACGTTAGTACTCACCCTATTTATTTAATAGTTTCCAGGTGAATAGTCTCATGGGGATCAAGGGAAGGCACTAAAGAAGTGAGCCTTAAAGGCTCTAATGTACTCGTTAAGTATGTTATGCTATATTATATTTAAGTGCCGTGACACTAGCGACTTATTCTTTTTTTAAAAAAAAAAATCAGTTTTTATTAATTTCTTGTTTGAGGCTACTTTTTATATTAGTACTTGTAGTTATAATTTGTATTGAAACCTCTATGACAAAGAGTATTGAGATCCTATATAGTTTGGGATAAAGTCCCTAAGTATTTGTGTGGTTTGATTGATTGAAAAATAAGTTTATTGTTTAGTCCAATGAGGTGTTACACCCTCCCTCTCTTGAACCAAACAAAGAATAATTAAATATCCCTTCCTCCTCTTTTTTAATCAAACCAAACAAGATAAGGTTAAAACCCTCCCTACCCTCCCTACCTTACCCTCTCCTCAAACCAAACAGGCCCAAAAAAAAATTTATTCCCAAAAAAAAGTGTAAAAAGAAATGTTGAATTTGGAATATGGACTTAGACAGTCTTAGTGGGTTGTCATAAGATTATGTGAAAATGAATTGTGAGAATTAATTAAAAAAAATTCTAATGCTTTCCCTTTTTCTCAGTTTCTTTGTAACAGAATTGGAATTTCAAAATGAATTAGATGAAGTACTTAAATTTGAAGAATTCAAATGGTTCCAAAAATCTAGAATTGACTAGGTCTCTTAAAGGGATCAAAATACTAGATACTACCATTTGAAGACTAAATTTAGGAGGAAAAAGAACAGAACATTGACTTAGGAAAGCGAATCTAGAGTTTGGGTTGAGGATGTTGAAGAACTAGAATCAATGGTTATTAGATACTTTGAAAATCTTTATAAACTAGATTCTACTAAGGGTTGCATTTTGAACACTGTTACTGAGTTTCCTACTATTGAGGGATCCTTTGATGATTTCTGTAAATCTCCTTCTGATGAAGAGGTAAAGAATGCAATTTTCTCTATGGGTCCTTTTAAAGCTTTAGGTTTTGATGGTTTCTCTCTAATTTTCTTTCAAAGAAATTGGAATATAGTGGGACCTTCAATTTGCAAAATTTGTGCAAGGGGTGTTTAGTGGAGAAATTTCTGTTGTGGAAGGCTAGAAGCTAATAAAACTTTGATTTCTCTGATTTTGAAAAAGGATACTCTTGAGTTGGTTGCTCACTTCAAACCAATCTCACTATGTTCAATCCATTACAAATACATCACAAAAATTCTTACTTAAATATTGAAAGGGGTAATAAATGAATTGATCTCCCCTTTTCAAGCTAGCTTCATCAAGAGGAGACACATTCAAGAAACATAATTATTGGGTAGGAACTTCTTCATATTATGAAAAAGAATAAAAGCATGAAAGGTCTTTGAGTTATGAAGATTAATCTAGCCAAAGCTTATAATAGGATATGTTAGGATTTCTTGGAAAATGTACTTTATGAGGCTAGTATGGATGAAAATTCTTGAAGTTAGTTATGTCTTGGATATCTTTTGTTTCATATATTGTTTTGTGAAATGGCTTGAAAAATCATTATTTTCAATGTCAATGGGGTGTTAGACAAGGTGATCCAATATCTCCCTTTCTCTTTGTGCTTTGTATAGATAAGCTTTCTCATATAATCACTGATGTAGTGAATGAAGGAAAGTGGAAGCCTATTAAAATAGCTAATCAAGGCCCTGCTATCTCTCATCTTTTATTTGTTGATGATCTACTTCTATGGGGGGTTGCAACAGAACAACAAACCCTCTATATGATGGAAAGTCTTGACAAATTCATTCATACTTCAGGCGAATTTGTCAACCATTAGTCTTCTTTGTTTTTGTCTCCTAAAGTACCAATAGTTGTGAAAGGGAACATCAGAAGAATCACTCAAATGAAATCTCTAGTGAGATTAGGAAATTCCTGGGTTTTCCTCTTACTAATAATAGGAAACAAATAAAAAATTTACATTACATTGTGGTTCATGTGAGAACAAAACTTGTTGCATGGAAAGCTGAAAGCTTATCTTTAGCCGAAAGAATTATGCTTACTAAATCAACATTAAACTCCATCCCTTTGTATCCTATACAAGTGTTTCTATTGCCTAAGAAAATATGCTTAGAAGTTGAGAAGATACAAAGGAACTTTATATGGGGTAATGATCAAAATTGTCATGGATACCATCTCATTTTTTGGCATCTGATTACATTACCTAATCCTATGGTAGTTTAGGTTTCAAACGCCTCCCTTTTGTGAATAGAGCTTATCATGTTAAATTAGCTTGGAAACTATTAGTTGAGGAAAAAGGATTATGGAATAATATTCTAAATCACAAATATATGAGACGTGA
Organism: Neltuma alba; assembly: GCF_004799145.2. Classification (NCBI taxonomy): domain Eukaryota; kingdom Viridiplantae; phylum Streptophyta; class Magnoliopsida; order Fabales; family Fabaceae; genus Neltuma; species Neltuma alba. The sequence continues at coordinate 97,751 of NW_021632117.1, read as the reverse complement.
AGATATGGACTTACTCACTACTTTTCCTAGAGATTCTCGACTATGGAAATTTATTTGTCAACAGGGAAAGATTGTTGATAAAGGCATTAAATAGCAAGTTTGAAATAGGTAATCTAATCAATTTCTTTAATGATCTGTGGCTGTTTCTTGATAAAAAGATCAAGGACTTATGTTTAAGACCTCTCACTCAAGAAGAGAATGCTAGTATAGTTGCGGATTAGACAAGCTATGGTGCTTGGGACTTCCAAAAATTAAACAACATTGTTAATCAGGATGTTTTACAGCGTCTTATCAGTTGTTATGTCCTCTACACGCTACAGTGGATGATGTAATGACTTGGAAAGCTACTGCAAATGGTAGTTCTAGTATGAAAAGTGTGTACCATTTATTTGTGGAAAATGATCAAAGTTTTTATCATCCTGCCTATAATATGATCTGGAAATGGCAAGGAGCAAAAAGAATCAGAGTCTTTATTTGGAGAGTTTTCAATGACATACTTCCAACTAATTTCTAGAGGAGTAACTGGTCTCCTGCTTCAGTATATAGCAACTACTGTCATGTGAAAATTAAAGACACTCTATGTTCTATGTGATTGTTCTTACGTGAGAAATTTTTGCTTGAAATTGCTAAAACCCAGGTATATATCCGTCTTTTTCAATGCTTCTTTAAAAGACTGGATTTCTGATAATCTGAAGAATCAAAGGGGAAAGAGTGTCTATGATAAATGGGATTTTTTATGGGGTGTATTCGTATGAAAGCTATGGTTATGGAGGAAAAATTTCATTTTCAATCCTATCAAGGAAAGACCACTTGACCCCATTTATTCCATTTTGAATTGATGGCAGAATTTTATAATTCATATTGATTATGCAAAAACCTCCATTGTATTGAACCAAATTTTGGAAAAAATATTTGAGTTCCTTCACCTATTAATTAGATTAAGATCAACATGGATGGTGCTATGGTGCTTGCTACTTCTAAGGCTAGTTGTGGAGGCCTCATTCAGGATTGTGCATGGGTTTGGATAGCTGGGTTTTGTTATGAGATTAGAATTTGCAGTGTTTTAGAAGCTAAGGAATCAACTATTTTTAAAGGCTTGAGTTTGGCCTAGGATTTTGGCTTCAAGCATGTTTTGATTGAATCTAATGCTAAGAACTTAATTGACCAACTGAATAGAAAAGAGAGGAATGATAATTAGAGCCTCATTTATTTTAGAAGTTGTGAAATGCTGAAGTTCAATTAGGAAATTTCATTACTCTATATTTCAAGAGATTGCAACAAACCAGCAGACACTCTAGCTAAAATGGGTTTATCTCAATCCTTGCTATTTGACAATTGCCTTGCCTATTTGAAAAGCCTTATGGACACTTATTCCAGATACAGCATTTGTTGGCAACCAGTTTTATTTTTAGGCTTTGGCCCTGTAATATCTTAACTTATAACCATATATGGAGTCAAATCATATCAAATAGAACCACATTTCATGACATTAGGCTTGGAAAATCAATATTGAAAAATGACTTTCTTGGGTTACTATTCATTTGATAACCCTAGAATTTTATCTAACTTTGAAAATTCATAACTAAATCTAAAAAAATCAAAATAATATGGTTCCAAGTTTTATTTGAAGCTCTTTCATTTCTTTACATAGAGAAAGTACTCACTGGACTATTTTCTTTACCATTCAGACTCTTTATTTTGTGCAAAAAGTATTGTTTGTCCGATCATGTTTAATTTTCAATTTTATTACTATAACTTCAAAAATTTAGAAGTTTCTGTACATGGCTCCAAATTAAGTAGTTTACCACTCTATGTAAAGCTTGAAATGTGAACTTTAAGCTCATCAAATCTCATAGCCAAATTCTATCATTTGGTCAGAAAGGTCATAGCCATAAAATCATGATTTTACGAGCATTATTAACCCTTTTAATGCTTTGTCTTGAAAGGTTAAAGCTATGATTATGCAATTCACTAATTACTAGTTATGCAATCACTTTCTTAGGCATAATCATACTTCCCAAGAGATAGGAACATAATATCATACAAATATCCATCATTGTTATACAAGATACATAACACTACTCAAAATTCATAATTACATGTCATAAAGCATAACGCAATCCATATCAAAGTATAATATTTCATGTAAATTCTTCTCATGCCTCCATATTTTTTCCTTTTTCCTCTGATGGACTAGCCCCTAATGGCCTCATTGTATATAGAAAGGAATAAGATTTCAAAAGCAACCCAGTAGCAAAGAACAACAATAATAATGCTAACAATGCAAGGTTTGTCATGCTAAATGTCAATTAATAACTTTGTACATTCCCTAACAACATCATGCCATGGAAAGGGAGCACATAGACATACTATTCAATAACTCAACTGTGCACATTATCAAAGTATAAAATGCAAGGAGTTCAACACATTACAACCTACCTTACCCAATCACATTATGGCATAAAAACACATAGCAAGCAATGCAAGTTAACATCAAAATTTTTAGTTCTTACTACCTTGGTTCAAACTCTTGGTTCTTACTTTATTTCCCTTAGCCTTAAAGCTTCTCTTGCCAATATTTAACTCTTATCAATTACACAACAAGGCATCCTCAATTTTAACTCAAACAATATCAATGAATTGACTTGACATAAACCCTAATCCTTATATTTGATTTTAGGATTTTTGTAGCATCTTTCTTAACATAACTCCCATATGCTTTTTCTATATGATTTTTCATGTAGAATCTATATTTAAACTTAGATTCATCAAATTCCAACTCTTTTCCCAAGATTTAATGTTGGTCGAGATATAGGGTTTTTTGGGTTCAAAATTTTATTTTCAACTTTAATGCTTCTAAACACATTTTCTCAACATAATTCTACACAATTTCATCCCTTAAACTCATTAAAAGCATCAAATTAATATGAATAAAACCTAAGGCCCATGATTCATGCTTGGCAAAACACATATCCAAGGGTAACAAGTTGAAATTCTTTCATAAACTAACTTATAACAGAAGTTTCTAACCATTTTCTATCATCTAATCGCTATGCCATCTTTTTATCATTCACATCTAATTATGTGGCATTTAGCAAAGCAAGATTTCATAAGGTTCTTAGCCATTTTTCTCTATCAAAATTGAATCCAAGTCAATCACTAATCAAGGTAATTAAATCATTAATGAAATCCTTAACTTACCTTAGATGATTGCTTAAGTTTGGCCAAGTTCCCTTGCACTTCCTCTTCTTCTTTTTCTCATTTTTTGTCTTAGTTTTAAGAGCAAAACCTTTCCTCTCTTGGTTTCCCTATTTTTGGCCGAATTATATGTTATTTGGGTGGTATTTATAAACTCAATTTTTGCCATGGTTTTCCTTTTTTTACGCTTGAAAAATCTTAAATTTCCATGTCATACTTGGCTCTTGATCATTTCTTAGGAAGAAGCCAAGTGTCCTTTTACATCTCAAGAGCTTGCCAAATGTCCTCTTATGTGTCATCTTTACAAATTAAACATGTAATTAAAACTAATATAAAATTATAATTTACTCTCTTCTAATTATACCCCTTGACAAATGGCATAATTCCAACCTTGTCCTCCTCTTATAAAATGGTGTCAAATTTTGTAGAAAATTAGAAGGAAAAGTTGTCCCACAAAACTTTAGGTTATTTCACTGCATAGTTCCACCATATCAGTTAAATTTTTCTGTTCAATCCAATAATCTCCAAAAATTTATTTCTCTATGCCAATAATTTATTTTTATGGGGGAGAAGTTCACCAATTTTTCTCAAGTTAAAATTTGACTTGTAATTCCTTCTCTTCAAAATTTCCCCAAAATCAGTTTTTACAAGCATAATTTAGATTTAAATATTTTTAAAGCTAATCTTTACACTTTCAGAGGTCTAGAATAATTTTACAATTTGTTATAAACTCTCAACCAATTTTTTCTAATTTTTTTCAGAATAATTAAGGCCTCTGTACATTTAAAATAATTCACCTTGGCTAATTTTTCCTCAATTAGCCAAAAATACCTATAATTACAAAAAATTCTCTAATAAATCATGTTTCCTCCATTTGGGCCTCAACTACTATTCTAGATAATTTATTCTATTTTTCACAAATTTTTGAGAATTTTCAGAAATTTTGGGCATAATTTCCAATACCCTCCTTCATTGACTGAAACTTTTCGAAATGATAATCCGGTTCTTACCCTGGTTTCACTTTAAAAGTTGTTTCATCTTTGCCTCTACTATTTTATCTAGCCTTTTGTTAGTTCTAGATTCCTCATTTATGAAGTTAAAATTAACAAGATGCGACATTTCTCCCCCTAAAATAAATTTTATCCTCAAAATTTAAAACATACTTTATATGAAAAGCTCTAGATACTTGCTTCTCATTTCATCTTCCACTTTCCATGTTGTTTCCTCCAAAGTCAAGTCCTTCCACATCACCTTGACTAGCGAAATAGTGTTATTTCTTAGTTGTTTGGTCTTTTGATCTACAATCCACTTTGGTCGCAACTCAAAAGACAAATTATCTTGCAATATAATGTTATAAAGTTCAATAACATGTGCAGGATCTGGGTGGTATTTCTTTAGTTGGAAAACATGAAAGACAATGTGTATTTGGCTGAGATTAGGGGGTAGGGCTAGTTTATAAGCTACAAGTCTGACTCTAGAAAGGATTTCAAGTGGTCTGATATACTTTGGAGTTAACTTCCTTGCCTTAATAGATCGACCTATTCTTGTAAATGGAGATACTTTAAGAAACATATGATCTCCAACTTCAAACTCTAGCAACTTTTTTCTAACATCTACGTAACTTTTTTGTCTACTTTGTGTTGCGAGTAATCTTTGCTTGATTACTTTAACCTGTTCTAAGGTTTGATCCACTATATTAAGACTATAGATTTTCCTTTCACTAAGTTCTATCCAACACAGAGGGGACCTGTACTTCCTTTCATGTAAAACCTTATATAAAGTCATTTGAATACTGGAATGATAACTATTATTGTAAGCAAACTCTGCTAACAACAAGTACTCATCTTAGTTTCATTTAAAATCCAAGTCACATGCAGATAACATATCCTCTAGTGTTTGGATTGTTCGCTCCGTTTATCCATCTATCTGTGGATGGTATGCTGTAAGTAGTACCCACTAGCTCCTGTATAGCTTTTCAAAATTAGGATATGAAATGATGATCTCTATTTGGTATGATATTCTCTACCTCCCCATGCAATTTGACAATTTCTTTAATGTATAATCTTGCTAACTTCTCCAAAGGGTACTTAACTTTCATTACAAGGAAATGGTTTGACTTTGTCAAATAGTCCACTATTCCCCAAATAACATCATACCCTGATGAAGTACAAGATAGTCCTATGATGAAATCTATGAAAATAATATCCCATTTCCATTCAGGAATAGGAATATCCAGGGGCTGTAGAGATCTTGAAGGCTTTTGTTGTTCTATCTTAGTCTTTTAGCATGTGAGGCATTTTGACACACATTGTGTTATGTCCTTTTTCACCCCAAGCCACTAAAAAGTGTCTTAAGGTCATGGTACATTTTGGTTATTCCTAGATAAATAGTATATTTACTTTTGTGTGCCTCATCTAGATGATTCTCTCTAAAATCACCGACTGAAGGAACATATGTTCTTCCTCTGAATTTTAATAATCCCTTTGATGATATCTCAAAGTCTTTAGTCTCCCTTTTGAACATCTTTTGAAAACTTTTGCAAACTAATCCTGCCTCTGTGCTTTCTCTATCTGATCCATTATTAAAGTATCTACTTGTAATGCTTGGGTTTCTTCCGTTGTTAATTGCATTTGGTAGATAGGACCTTAATCCCTCACATATTCTAATAATTCATATTCTTTGACCATCAATGATGCCACCTACATTACCTTCCTACTTAACACATCGACCACAACATTTGCTTTACCCGGATGGTACTTGATTTGGTAGTCATCATCTTTGAGTAACTCCATCTATATTCTTTGTCTCATATTCAACTCTTTTTTATCTTAGAGGTACTTGAGACTTTTATGATTACAATATAATTCAATGGATATCTTGTACAAATAATGTCTCCATATCTTCAACGCATATACTATTACTACTAGCTTCAAATCGTGCATGGGAGTGTTCTCTTCATATGGCTTAAGCTATCGATCTTATTGCGTTAACACACAGCCTAATCCTTGTTTACTAGCATTAATATATACCACATAAGTCTGTGTAGGATAAGAAATAATAAGCACAAGAGTTGAGGTTAGTCTTCTTTTCTGTTCTTAAAAGTCAGCCTCACACTTCTCATTCTACGTGAAAGGTTGATTCTTTTTGGTAAGTCTTGTCAGTGATTGGGTAGTACAGGAAAAGTCTTGAATAAACCTCTTGTAATAGCTTGCTAACACTACTTCTATCTTACTGAGATCGATAGTTCCCTCATCTTGTGAAATCATGTGACCTAGGAACTTTACTTGATTCAGCCAGAAGTCACACTTACTGAGTTTGGCAAACAACTGCTTCTCTTTTAGGGTACTCAAGACAATCGTTAAATATTGTTCATGTTTTTTAAGAGTCTTAGATTACACCAAGATATCATTTAGAAAGACTATGATAAACTGATCCAAGTATAGTTAAAAAAATATGGTTCATGTAATCCATGAAGATACCGGGTGCATTTGTCAAACCAAATGGCATTACCAGAAATTCATAACGTCTATATCGAGTCCTAAAGGCGGTCTTCAAAATGTCTCCTGCCTTAATCTCGAGCTGGTTATATCCTGATCTTAGATCAATTTTAAGAAATACAGTTGCACCAGCTAACTGATCTACCAAGTCATTAATCTGAGGAAGAGGATACTTATTCTTAATAATCACTTTGTTCAGTTCTCGATAATCTATGCATACTCTAAGGCTGTTGTCTTTCTTTTTAACAAACAATACCAGAGCACCCCATAAAGAAACACAAGGTCGAATAAACCTTTTCTCTAATGGCACCTCAATCTATTTCTTTAATTCTTCCATTTCATTAAGAGCCATTTGGTATGGGGCTTTGGATACTGGTCCTACTCCTAGTACGATATCAATAGCAAACTCTACTTTTCTTTCTAGTGGCAGTCCTTTGATTTCCTTCAGAAAGACTTTTGGAAAAATCTCTCACTACTAGAATCTCTTCTATTCCTTTTCCATTTCTGCCTACTCTGAGAAGAATACCAGATAGCGCCCGTAACCCTTTCTCAAATACTTATCAACTTAAGCCTCAGTTACAAAATTTATCTTTACTTCTGCATATGGGATCGTTTCCTTCAGAGAGAGGATAAGGGTTTTATTTCTACAATCAAGGAGTATGTTATGGGAAGACAACTAGTTAAGGCCAATAATGACATCTATATTATAGAATAGCATGCATATTAGGTCTAAAGTAGTACAATAATGCTCATACTGGACAATACAATTCAAACATACACTAAAAGTTATAACTCTAGCACCAGTACAAGTGGACACAGTTATATCATATGGCAAAGTATCAACAGTGAGACCCAAATGCCTAGTACAACTATATGATATAAAGAATGGCTTGTGCCTGAATCAAACATTACATTAGCAGGATAATTATTGATACTAATTATACCTTCTATCATTATGAGCAAGTTATAAGCCTCCTCTCATGTCAAGACGAACACTATTCCTTATGTCTGGGGCTTTGAACCATCCATACTCTACAGGAACTCTCTTGCAAACTATCCAGCTTTGCCTCATATGTAGCACACATTCTGAGCCATCAAGCATGGCCAGTCTTTATGATCCTTTTTACACCGTTCATATGCCTTAGCTATTCTGGTTATATTGGTTACCTCATCTTTTGGGCTTTCTGCCAAAGCCAGGCCTATTCCTCTGTTTGACATTACTAGAGGTCCCTTCCTATCCAGCCCTAATAAGTACTCTTTCAGTTTGCAAGGTTACCCTCGTTAAACTTAGATGGTTCTGACTACTTTCCATGATTCTACATGCCTCTACTACCTTGTTAAATACCTCGATCTATTGAGAGGCTACCCTCTCTCTTAGGATTGGTTTCAATCTCCTAATTATCTTCTTAGTAGACCACTGCTCATTATTATAATATTGCAGGTATATGGAATAATGGGACAAATTGATGTGCTTAGCTAGGTACTTATTAAAAGGTTCTCTTTCTCCTTTTCTTAGGGTGAGAAATTCTACTTCCTTCTCATCCCTTAGTAATCGCAAGAAATACTTCTAATGGAACCATTCCTTAAATACTTCCTAAGTGATTGGGATATTGTCGGCTTGAAGAACTAGCTCAATGTTCTTCTACCAATGATCAGCCTCTTTTTCTAACTTGCATATGGGTATTTAAGCCTTTTTCTTTGATGGACAATCCATAACCTTAAATATTTTCTCTAGCCAGGCCACCCAGTCTCATGTGACTTACATATCAAGAGTCCCCTCAAAAGCAAGCAGGTTATGCTTATGGAAACGACTAATCCAACATTAGATATTCTACTCTATTGCTCGTCTTGCCTGATCAGTTGGTAGACCTTGAGGTTGGACTGGTTGTTGAGGTACCCCAACTATTTCTTATTTAGGTTGTCATAAGTTTGCTACGGCTACTGCCACTGCTGTTACTATTGCAGTGTCATGCTCTCTTTCCTACCGAGTTTGATTAATTTGAATCTTCTCCATCATTTTTTGTTTTTCTTCTAGTCCATTCATAATTACTTGTACTGGGTTTATAGGGGGCCTATTATGTTCCTATGGCTATTCCCCTGCGCTAGCATTCCTTCTTCTTCTAATCATTTTGTTACTCTTTAAGCTATAAAAGGAACAGAACCATTATATATATATATATATATGAAACTCATATTTCATTCATACCATTTTATATGGCAGGGCAGCAAAAGCCATTTATATGTACAACTAGCAACCACATATCAACACATTTCAAAAGTTTAACTATGCTTAGTTATCATTTCATGGAAAGTTAACTAACACAAAGATTTCTAGGGCCCTAACAAACTGCTCAAAAGTAACTATTTCATACAACAAGTCCAAAAAAGCCCCTTATACAACAATTTTGTATCAGGAAGTACTTCAAATAGGGCCATCATCCAGGTTGCTTCATCTAATATGTGGTCCTTATGAGTAACTACAAAATGTAGGACCCTAATCTGGTACAGAAATTCAAGATAAATTAGGGCCACTTGATCTTCATCATTCTTTATATATCGGGCCTACAATTTGAATTCCTTCAACAGGTCATCATATGTTGGAAATTCTAATTTTATTGGCAATAGCACCATTTTGCTAGGTCCAGCTTGATCATTTTTCTGTGCAGGGACACTAACTACTTCATCCCTAAAGTCCATGTTGTTTACCTCACTGGTTGCCTCAGAAGAATGTATACCTTCATCTTCTTGTGTCTTTGAATAATACCCTAGATGAGGAATAGGGTCTTTAGGTCTTCCTCCTCTTCATGATACCATAGAGGGAATGACTCGCTTGGAAGTCTTTGATTAATTGTCTCTTTAGAATCGCCTCCCTCTACACAGGCCATTATACTAATTTCCTGCAAATCCCTTCACATATAACTAATACAATAATCTTAAGACACAAGTAGGACATACTATATAGATCCAGAACCTTTACTTTTATACCAAAAATATAATTTCTTAACCCTAATCCTTATGTCGTCTTTCAATCATTTATATCTAATTATGTGGCATTTAGGTCAGCAAGATTTCATAGGATTCTTAGCCATTTTTCTCCATCAAAATTAAATCCAAGTCAATCACTAATCAAGATAATTAAACTCTTAACGAAAGCCTTGACTTACCTTAGACGATTGCTTAAGTTTGACCAAGTTCCCTTGCACTTCCTCTTCTTCCTTTTTTGTCTTGTTTATCTTAGTTTTAAGAGCAAAATCTTCCCTCTTTTGGTTTCTCTATTTTTAGCCGAATTATGCATTATTTAGGTGGAGTATTTATGGCCTCAATTTTTGTCATAGTTTTCCTCTTTTTGCCCTTAAAAAATCTTAAAATTTCATGTCTTGGCTTTTGATCATGTCTTTTTCTTAAGATGAAGCCAAGTGTCCTCTTACATCTTAAGAGCTTGCCAAATGTCCTCTTATGTGTCATCTTTACAAATTAAACATGTGATTAAAACTAAAATAAAATTATAATTTACCCTCTTCTAATTATGCCCCTTGATAAATGGCATAATTCCAATCTTGTCCTACTCTCATAAAATAGTGCCAAAAATTACAAAAAATTAGAAGGAAAAGTTATCCTACAAAGCTTTAGGTTATTCTGCTATATAATTCCACTATATTGGTTAAATTTTTTTTGAATCCTGTTTAGTCCAATAATCTCCAAAAATTCATTTCTCTATGCTAATAATTTCTTTTTATTGAGGAGAAGTTCATCAATTTTTCTTAGATCAAAATTCTACCTGTAACTCCCTTTCTTCAAATTCTTCCCAAAGTTGGTCTTTTATCAACATAATTCAGATTTAAATATTTTTTAAAGCTAACCTCTGCTCTTTTAGATGTTAGAAATGATTTTACAATCTGTTATAAACTCTCAACTAATTTTTTTCTTATTTTTGTCTGAATAATTGAGGCTTTTGTACATTTAAAATAATTCATTTTGGCTAGTTTTTCCTTGATTACCCAAAAATACCTGTAATTACAAAAAATTCTCTAATAAATTATTTTTATCTTGTTTTCTCCTTTTGGGTCTCAAATACTATTTTAGATACTTTATTCCATTTTTCATGAATTTCAGGAAATTTTTAGGAATTTTGGGTATAATTTAAAATACAGTTCTTTATTGACCAAAACTTTTCAAAATGATAATTCGGTCCCTGCCCTAGTTTTACTTTAAAAGTTGTTTCATCTTTCCCTCTACTATTTTATTTAGCTCTTCGTCAATTCTAAATTCCTCATTTATCAAGTTAAAATTAACAGGATGTGACAAGCCCCCTCTTTTGTGTGTGTGTGTGTGTGCGCGCGCACGCGTGCGTGTGTGGGTGCTTGCATTCCTGCTTGTGCATGCATATGCGTGGGTGCATGCATGTGTGTGTGTGTGCGTGTGCACTCGCGTGCGTGCATGCGTGTGTGTGCGCGTGCGTGTGTGTGTGCATGTGAGAAAGGCTAACCTGCCAACAAACCCGCAAGCTAGCCTGTGGTGGAGTGGGCTCAAACTAACATAAGCTGAAAAGGTTCAAACTTTGGAGGGCTAGCTTTTTCCCAATCCAAACCGATCATACGGGCTAACTCCTATTATTGGTTTTAGGTCAAGTTCAGCTCCCCATACTCGTTCAAGAACAGTCGTACTTACAATATTGTTGTAAAAAAAAAAAGTTAAAATAGAAAGCTACTAATATGGGTCACTCTTGGCCAACCCACCAACCAGTCAAAAATACTAGGTTAGGGCTGGCCACCCTTAGAAACGAGTTTTTTTAACCTGTATCATCAAACATGCAACCCACAGTAAGTTAGTCTGCTAGCTTGCTAGTAAAGCCATATTTATTTTTTAAAAAAATTATCATTGTTATGAAAATAAGGAAATATAAAAGAGATTTGAAATCAAAGAAATAAGCAAGACAAGAGAAAACTAGAGAGGAGGGGAGTGTATTCTTATTCACTTGGATATACCAAATGTGTATTACATAACGTTCTATTTATAGGCCTCCAAATTTAACCAAGGGTTACATAAAATAAATAACAATATTAATTCACGTAAGTGTACCATATGTAGCCTTTGATTTATGTAATAAAAACTTCTAAAAACTATTCAATGGAGAGGTTATAGAGTGTACAATATGAAAAGTAAAGAGTTGGAAGAATTCATGGACATCCACATCTTCTAAGATTTATAAAACTTCGCTTTAGATGTCCACAAACAAATATTGTGCCTTATAACATCCGCTTTTAAAAACATTATCGGGAGAAGGGCAACCTCGCCACAGTAAACACCTTAAATGCAACATCTTATTAAAGTAAGGCACCACGGTGATACGCTTGCTGCGAAAGGTTGAAATTTTAAATGCAACCGTCATTTAGTAGAGTTTAAAATACTCAGAGCAACCTTTTGGAATTCTGAGAACTTTAGCCTTTCTGTTTCTTTTGTTCTTTTTCTTTCGTTTCTTAGTCACCTAATTGGGATTTTGGGTACCTCTTGAGGGATCCTACCAGTCTCTTAATTCAATTTTATGTCTATCTTAAGGTAGTTTTAAGAGCTCGAGGAACATTTAAGGGACAATCTGGGAATGCCAGTAACTACTATTGGTATCTAGGTAACATGAATTCTTATCCATCTATCCTACTAGTTCCTCTGAGAGGGCCTCTAATTAAAAGAAGAGCCTTTAGGTTAGATTTTAAATGACCAGGAATAAAGAAATTAAATAAAGTAGCTTTTGAAATCACTAGTTGTATCTAAGGCTTTGTTTTGTGTAGCTGATTATTGGGAAAATCTGAATTTTGTGGAACTCTAGGACTAGATAGAAGCCCTAAATTTTGATTTGCTAGTGTTGCCTCTATTTATCGCGATACTATGTGTATCGCCGTGGTAAAAAGCTTTACTTGCCATGGTGAAGCATGTCAAAGGATGCCTCAGCAAGGATTTCTCTCATTGCGATAAAGAACATCTATCACTATGGCAAAGAGCTCAGGTTTGTATGTTGTTTCTTTCCCTTTGTATGCTTGTGTAATACTTATGCTTGAGGCACATGCTGGCAACTAGAGAATATGTAAATTGAATCTCTTATGTGTTAATATGTTGGTACTACCTAATGAGGAATTGAGACATGCCATAATTAGATGTGAATTATGTAATTTAAGGGGAAGTAAAATGATGGAGATGTATTGTATCACCATGTGATTCTCCCCTGTAAAGTGCACTATGGTTAGAACTTTGGAGAGAGCAATAAAACTTCATTTGCAATACTCCAAAAGTATCTTGGGGCAATATACCTCGAGGGTAGCATACTCGCTATGATACTGGGCAGTAAACCTATTGGGGTAGCATACCATTTTTTTAGAGGAGCCCATGGCTCATGTGTGCTTTGCTAACTTTGGTCGATTCACATCACATGAGAGAAAAGCTCGTGGGAGTCTTAAGTCACACGGTAGGACTCAGCCTATGGGTTTAAGTTGGAAGGTATAAGGAGGATATTGCATTTAACTATTAAACAATGATTAATGATTATGACTTATGACTTGATTACCTTTTGTTGCTTATTATTCCTGATGTTTGATATTTGTACATTGTTGTGGATTATGATTGTAAAAGATAATCACTTTAATCATTAGTCCTACCTATATATCTCTTAGCAATGCCTAATGTAACACCAAATTTTGGGCCTAGAAGTACAAGAAATAGTCTAAAATGAGTAGACTACCAAACCCCTTTTTGACAGAAGTCCTGAAAATTTCCTAAAATGACAAAAGGATTCTCAGAGACCAAATTGCAAAATAAAATTTTTCTAGGACCAAGGGACAAGGAAGATAGAGACTCTGACGAAGCCTCAAGGGCCAAGTATGAGAAATAAGGGACTTAGAACTAACTAAGGGCCATGTGACATCAAGAAAAATTAATGTGAAAAGTTAATCAAGCAACCTTGATGGTTAGAAGCAAAAGAAACAAGAGAAAAGATTGAATGTAAAAGGCTAAAAGTAGCAAACTTTACCCTACTCTTATGTATTTAGTATTTGTTTGCATGTATGACTCTTGCAAACTTCAAGTGATCACTTTCAGACTTTTTAGTGAGCCAAAGTTTTGATGTACATCTATGGGTCATAATTTTTATTATCTATTCTTTTTCTATCCACAGAGAAAAACTATATTAGTTATTCAATGTTGTTACAAAATTTTTTTCGGGAACTACTATATAGTACGAAGTCACAATATAATTTCATGACTAGTTAATAATGTACCTTAATTTTTCATAATATTTTGTGATAACCTAATAAATTATAATAAGTAGAATTGCATCTCCCAACCAAAATATATAAAATTTATTGAACAAAATCAATAATCATTACTTAAATCAATCTCTTAATAAAATTTTCACCAACCACACATGTAATCACGGAATGAAACCAATGGCCACCTTCCCTTACGATATATTTAAATATATATATATATATAGTTCAATTTAATATATATTAACTAAACACAATAAAATCTTGAATAAATGACATAATAAATTTTTGACATTTTACAACTGATGCACAAACTATGTAGTGAACACCTAGAGAAAATAGGAAGTTAAAGGAAAGTTGTTAACGCATTACAATGAGCTGTGCACCATAAATTATTAAGTTAAACCTCGTTAATAGAATACAGAATAATGAATGCTTATGAGATTTATAGTTTTCTTTCAAATTATTCCAACTATTTTAGCATCCATAAATTTGACTTGTAACATGCACAGTTTACATATATTATAAAACTAATTTTGGCCAATAAATTAAAAAATTAATACCAACTATTTATAATTAAATAAATTTTCATTCTCCTAATTCAAATGTCATACTCATATACACTTTTTTTTTTTATGGAAGATGACAAGCCGCAGCTTGGAACTTAAAACCCACGGAAAGAAAGAAAATAAATAAAAAAGATTACAAGGAAGAACAAAGCCCACAAAGAACTACACGGAGAAACCAGATTCCTAGCTAGACATCTTGTTGATCTTCCAGCACCATATTCATGCATTCTGTCGGCTCACTAAAAGCTAGTACCGTATTGAAGGAACCCTGATGACCTGTTCTTGCCAAATAATCAGCACACTTAATAATGTCTCTCCCCGTGCAATGGACCTGACCCATTACCATAGATCATTTCCCTCATCTGTAATGAGAGGTCTCAAGGGATGATCTATAATCCGATCTCGTGTTAGAAGGTTAAAAGCTTCCAAGGAATTTGAATATAGTAAGACCCTGGACAAACCCAATTGCTGGCATGTCTACAACCCTGTCTGAATTCCCAGTAGCTTGTCCTCAGTAACCGAATAGTAACCCAAGTTTCGTTGAAATCCCATGATCCATTTCCCCTCGTGATCTCTAATCACTCCACCACATGCGGCGTGTTGATTGTCATGCACCGATCCATCAACGTCAAGCCTAACAGCATTCGTGGGTGGCGGTGTCCATTAAGTTTCAGGTCTCAAAGCTGCATTGAAGACATCATGCTGAAGTTGCTGGTTCATTATGTTTTCCATCAGATGATATCTACACTGTTGAACTAGTTCTCTCGTATTGTTTGCTTTCCCTTCAAAGACATAGCTGGATCTAGATGTCCAAAGTAGCCAGCATCTAAACATGAAGACTCATAGCCATTCCCAATTTGAGAACCTTCCAGCTGCTGGTCAATGTGTAGCATTCCATACTAGCCAATCCTGCAAAGTTGAAGCATAAAAACTAGGAAGAAAGTTAGGCTGAATTATAGATGACCAAAAAGCTTTCGCTCTCACACAGTCTCTCAACACATGTAAAATGCTCTCCTCTTCCTGACAGTTGAAAGGGCAGTTTACAGTATCTGATATCCCTCTTCGGGCTCTGAAAGCATTTGTGGCTATACTCTCATGGGTCACTTGCCAAAGTAAGAATTTGATTTTTTCTGGTACCCCACATTTCCAGAGCTTATGCCACCAAGATCCCCCACCTGCTCGCTGTCTCCTGTCAAGGAAATCATACCTGACTTTACGAAAAAATTCCCATCAGCTGCAGGTTTCCATACATAGACATCCACAGATCGGTTTGTAGGGGGTTTTATGTGTAGCAAAGTCATAATAACGTGATGAGGTAAAACCCCATGCCATCTGTCAACGTCCCAAGTGTCATTCTCTCATACAAAATCTTTGACCATAGCTTTAGGATCCAACCTTGAGTTCCTGCCTGCATGCATTATGAGGGGACGGTCCAAGGGAGTCCATTGGTCCCACCAAAAACTGGTATTATCTCTGTTGTTGATTTTCTTCCCCACTCCTTGCATAAAGCTCTCCCACACGTTGACAATGGATCTCCAAGTGCGAGACGCTTCCCTTTTAAAGTAAACTCTAGGAGTTTCATCATTCCAATACTTATATTTGGTTTTGAGCACTTGAACCCATAACGCAGTCTTTTTGGTGATCAGGCCCCAACACAACTTCATTATTAAAGCTTCATTCTGTTGGTACAAGTTCTTAAAACCCAGACCCCCATTCTTTTTCTTGTCAGTAATCCTCTCCCAAGAGACCATATGCATCTTCCTTGCGTCTGCATCTTGATTCCACAGAAAGCTCCTACTTGCCTTTTCTACCTCATTTAGGACCCCTTTCGGAATGAGGGTTGACTGCATAAGGTAGCTAGGTATTGCATTCAATACTGACTTAATGAGAACCGACCTCTCTGCACGGCTCAGAAACCGGCTCTTCCATGATGAGAGCCTTTTCTGCACTTTTTGAATTATATAGGAAAAAGTTTGTTTGGTGGCTCTGTTCTAAAGCAAAGGTACTCCTAGATATTTTCCAAGATTAGTAGTGAGTCCAATACCTAGAATTCTACTTAGCTCCAAGGCCCTGTTATGATTAATATTCCTAAAGCACAACATCTTTGATTTTTCCAGGTTCACACAATGACCCGAAACAAGACAGAAACTCTCCATAACGTGTTTCATTTCAATTACTTGGTCCATCGAGGCTTCTATAAACAATATAAGATCATCTGTAAAAAAGAGGTGGGAGATACAAGGCCCTGTTTTCCTGAATCTCAGAGGTTTCCATCTCCTTTCTTCGCATTCCAGATTTATAAGCTGCCCTAGCCTTTCCATACACAAGACAAAAATATATGGACTAAGTGGATCTCCTTGCCTGAGTCCTCTTGTGGGGTTGAATTCAGCGCTTTCCTCACTGTTCCATAGGATCGACATTGAGGTTGTCGTGATGCATGACATGATGATCTCCACTAAATCTTCCTTTACACCAATGCAGCACAAAGTATCTCTAATGAAGGCCCAATCTAATTTGTCATAAGCTTTCTCCATGTCCACTTTTACAACTACTAAGCCTTTCTTCTGCCTATAGGTTCGTATTGTGTGCATGGCCTCCTAGGCAATGACTATATTATCACAGCTAGATCATCCTAGTATGAAACTGCACTGCTCCTGGCTTACCAACTTCTCCATCACCCTTTTAAAGCGGGAAGCGAGGAGCTTAGTGAGAATCTTGAAGCTGACGTTATAGAGAGAAATTGGCCTAAAGTCCTTGAGGTGTACTAGATTGTCCACCTTAGGAATCAAGACAATGCGTGTCTGATTTACTTCTCTGATTTTTGTTGGTTCTTCAAAGAAAGTCTTGATTAGATCACAAACCTTGTCTTCGATTAGATTCCAGTGGCACTGGAAAAAATGCGCATTAATTCCATCTGGACTTGGGGCCTTAAAAGCCCCCATATCAAAGGTAGCATTTTTTATTTCGGTTGAGTCCACTGGTCATTGAAGCCAAAGTAGATCTTGTCTATCTAGTCGTGGGAACTTTGCATACCATCCTAAGGAAGGCTGGGTTCCTGAATCCTTTGTGTATAATTTCATATAAAAGTCACAAGTCATCTGCTTCAAAACCTCTGGTTCCTCTACCCACTCTCCATTGTCATTTTTTAAAGCCTCAATTTTCTGTTTTTTCCTTATGAGGATAGTGGATGCGTGGAAAAATCGGGTATTTCTATCACCCCACAACAACCATTTAGATCTTGATCTTTGGTACCATTGTAATTCTTCCTGCAATATAATTTTCCGGTACTGTGCCCAAAGTTTCTCCTCCAGCCTTCTAAGACCTAGTTGGTCGTGAACCCTTCTCTGTCTATCAACCCCTTCCAGTCTTTCACAAGTTCCTTTTTCTTCCTGCCCAGGTTACCCACGTGTTGATCATGCCAATCTAGTGCCTCCTTGTGGAACTCTTTAACACCTTCTAGCTAGGATTTGTCATTCCAAGCTTTCGATATGACCTCCTTAAAGTCATCTTCAAGTCCCCAAGCCGCTTGGTAAGTAAAGGTCCTCGGTTTCCTCCTCTAGTGGTCTTGTCCATTAGAGTTTATGACCAGAAGCTTATGGTCAGATTTAAAACGAAGCTCATGTGAAACAAGAGTTTTTGGATAGCAAGTAGACCATGTCCCATTATGGAAGACCCAATCTAGACGTTCCTTAAGGCTAGTTCTTTCCCATGTAAATCTATCCCCCCTTGTCTCGCACTTAGCTAAGCCACAATCGTCAATGCACTCCTGGAAAGGTTTCATGACTGCTTCATTTGGGCTACCGCTGCCCTTTTTGTCCCCTAGCTACAGATAAGCGTTAAAGTCCCCAAAAACCAACCAGGGTCCAGTAATCGTGTCTGCAATCAGTCTCAAGGATTCCCAAAGCATCATTCTTTCTGTTGATCTCGTCTCCCCATAGACGATAGTAATGAACTCCTCATTCGAGTTTCTTCTGCTACTCATTTTGCAGTGGATGAACAGTGTCGAGGAGAAAATGTAAGTAACAGAGAAGTCCCCACTGTTCCACAAAAGCTAGATTCCTCCTGAGAACCCACTAGCTTCTACCCTTATCCAGTGAGAGAAACCCAACTTTTTCACCACATTATCTACTCTGTTTCCACTAACACGCGGTTTGACGAGACAGAGGATGTCTATTCTAAACTTTGCAACAATATCTCTTATAATAAATAAGAGAGAAAAGATGAAAAAAGTTTGCAACGCATATGTATGTACTATCATGATAAATGCATGAAATTCAAACAAATGATAAATGGGGAAATGACTAGAAAATGACTGTTGAAATTTGAAATGACAAAATAGGCATGCAAATAATTGAAATGACCAAACAGGCATGAGGTATCAATATGAAATTTTGACAATTTAGTAGAAAGACTAAAATGCCCTGACATGTATTTGGAGCCAATTTCACTACTCCGGTAATGATAATGACAATATTTGTAATGTGAATTACAATTTTTATAATGAGAGTTACCATCTTACTATTGCTATTTGCAACTCATTTCTTTCAAACCCAAATGTTTATTTGGAACCAATTTCACCA
Source organism: Neltuma alba (assembly GCF_004799145.2). NCBI lineage: Eukaryota > Viridiplantae > Streptophyta > Magnoliopsida > Fabales > Fabaceae > Neltuma > Neltuma alba. The sequence continues at coordinate 78,654 of NW_021632117.1, read as the reverse complement.
CCCCGATAATGATAATGACAACATTTATAATGTGAATTACAACTTTTTTAATGAGAGTTACCATCTCGCTATTGCCATTTGTAACTCATTTATTTCAAACCCAAGTAACATGTATTTGGAGTTGTTACACCTTACTACAAGAGTGACTTAGAGTTTAATTAGAACCATTTTAGACCATATTGGATGGTCTTGGGCTCACATTTTTTTACCAAAACGCTGATTTTCAGATTTTTGCTATTCATTTGGTAAAAATCTAGTTTTTTGGTCCAACTTCAAAAAATTATAACTTAATCTTAAAAAATTGAAATAGAGTGGTTCAAAATTCTGTGAAAATCTCTTTGAATTATTTTTCAAGGAAAAATAGACTTGTGAACCAATTCCATTTTAGAAAGTGTCAGGTTTTTGTGGAAGTCACCCCTGTCCTTTTGGTAAAAACTCTTTTTCTAGATTCTAGACCTTAATTTTGAAAAATCACCAACAATTGTAGAGTTGTCCATTTTTAACGTGCTACCTATTGATCTAAAGCTTATGACGTGAACTTTAAGCATACCAAATTTCCTGAAGAAATTCGTTCGCAAACTTAATAAAAACATAGCTTCAAGTTGGCATCCTGCTTGGGGTTACAGCATCCCATTATCATACATTTACATAACCAAATTATAATTGTTTCCTCATGGATCACCACCACAATTACCCTTGAATGTGTAGTTTCCTTTTTGTAATCCAGCCCTAAAATGTTAGGTTACATATGGGGGATGATATTTCAATAAAATCTCAGTAGCAATATCAATCAACCAAAACATCAACATACATCATTATAAAGTATTTCAACATTAGCTATCATAGAAGAGCTAATCCTTTTATAATAGGCAACCTCAACATGCAATAGCCAAGGCAACAAAATGCAAGGTGCAACCATATCACAAACATCATAGTTCAACCATATAATAGCAAGCATTCATGCCATAAATAACAATGCAAAGTTAACATTAATGGTTAATTCAATCCCACTACCTTAATCCAATGCTCTTTGATTCTTTGACTTCTTCCTCTTCTCCACAATTAACAAATGCTAAGATGATAAATCACAAAAAAAAAGCAGCAAGATTACCAACCATTCCACATAAAAATTAACAACATAGCTCAACTAACTCCTAAACCCCTTAAAGCTTCCATCTTTGTTCTTTGAATTTTTAGAGTTTATTTGCTTAACCCTAAAAATTCTTTCTTAGTTCATTCCTAGATGATTTTTCATGTAGATTCCAAATATCTACTTGGATTTAAGAAAATAAATCTCCTTCCTTAACATTCAGTTTGGCTGAACACTAGGGCTTGGTTCTCAAAAATCACATCTTTGATTCTAATGCTTCTAACACTTGTTTTTTAGGCTTATTCTACACCAATTTCCATTTTGAACACCATGGAAGCATCAAAACTTTGAAAATATCATCCTAAGTTAGGGTTCTCATCTTGGCCAAATCATACCTTTAGAGAACCAACCATAAAATCTTTTCAAAAACACATAAAACCACTTGAAACTTCCATGATTTGAAGTTTCTAACTATGCCTAGTAACCAAAACTTCCCTCCCTTCTCTATATTCATTTCAGCCAGCACCCAAGGAAAGGATAAACAGAATTTTCCAACCATCAAACTTAAGAGAATCAAGCAAAGAACATCATAGAATCCACTACTAACCTTAACTCCAAGCTTACTTGATCCAAGATGGTTGTTTTCTCCTTGGTTGCACTTCAAGATCACTCTTTTCCTTTTCTTCTTCTAGCTCTTAGTCAAAACATAACCAGAAAAATGGAGAGGAAGAGCTCATTTAATGTGCACAAAATATCTCATCTACAAACATTAATGAGATGCTAAGTGTTAAATGGCTACTCCTTCTTGAAATTTCCCTCTTAATCATTTAATTCCAGTTGTAATTAATTTTCAAAAGTCAAACTCTCCTCCACTTGAGGCTTGACACTTGAAAAGTTTAATTGCTCTCTAATAGGAGCTTGACAAGTGGTAACTTGTGGGCCAAGTAAAGTGCAAGACTCTAATTTACACTTTATCGGTGCACTTTTACTCTGGGTTTAATTTCTTTTTTATAATTACAGTACTTAGACCTCTATAATTATTTTTTATCAAATTTATAATTTATTCTCCCCATTTTTATCCTCCTAAATTACTCTCTTTAGCTCGAACTCAATTTTTTATTAATTAAATAAAAAGGAAAACTATTTTCCTTCTCATTATTGATTTTTCCACTTTTCAAAGGAATTAGGACAAATCTTGGATATTTGAGAGTCTCCTTTTAATTTCATAATCTCTTATAATTCCTTGTAGTATCATAGGAATTTTCTTGAAATTTTATTCTCCTTAAAAATATTTATTTGGAATTTTCCAAATAAAATCTCTTAAATTGCCCTAAATTATCCTTAAATTCCTTTGTAATTTTTCTACGGGTAATTTGGTCATGAAACTAATTATATAATCTCATATAATCCTCAAAGGATATTATTCTTATTTTTTTCTTAATTTTCTAAGGCTTGAAAATATTTTTTCATAATTATTTTTTGACTAATTTTCCTTAACTAGTCAAATTTTTATAATTGACTTGGAAAATCATAATAATTATTTTCCACCAAAATTCTTCTATTTCTCCTTATTATTTTTGGCCCTTAATTATTTAGGAATATTTCTTATTCCTAATTACCCTATTGCTGGATGAGATAAGAGCCAATTTCACTACTCCGATAATGATAATGACAACATTTGTAATATGAATTATAACTTTTGTAATGAGAGTTACCATTTCGCTATTGCCATTTACAATTCATTTCTTTCAAACCCAAGTAACATATATTTGGAACCAATTTTACTACCCTGGTAATGATAATGACAATATTTGTAATGTTAATTACAACTTTCATATTGAGAGTTACCACCTGTTCATGTCTTCAGAGAGGTTCAGGGGCATTTTAGTCTTTCTACTGAATTGTTAAAATTCTAGATTGACACCTCATACCCATTTGGTTATTTCATATATTCGCATGCCCATTTAATCATTTCAAATTTCAACAGTCATTTTTTGGTCATTTTCCCATGATAAATTTACTTTTCATATATTTAATTTTACAAATAAATTGGCATATACTATATTACGATCATATTATGAACAATAACTGTGATTTATACCTTTTTAGTTGCCTTATATTAAATCAAAAGTGAAATCAAATTATGCAGTATAACACAACTCGGGTTGTATCTCTTGAAGAGTTTTTTATTAATTTCTAGGTTAACTAAGTGACAAAAACATTAAAAAGGAGGGGTTTGAAAGGTGATTTTTCTTTTTCAGCTAAAAAAAGAAAAGAAAAGTGATTTTTCTTTTATAAAATTGATTACGAAAATAAATAAATAAATCTAAACTATTTTTTTGTGTTTTTAATAAAAAGAGAGAATGAAAAATACAAATTTTGATTTGAAGGAAATTGATGATGAGATGCTCTTTGGAAATAACTATCCTAGCTTGTTTAATGATATGGGAGTAATTCAAGTAATTAGGATTGGTTTAGAGAAGTTATTCATTTTAAATTAATGCTCAACTAGAACATTAATTACTTGTTAGAATCATTTCAAGCATAATCTCTACACAACTTGTATAAACATCATATTAACAATGAATTAATAAAGGCATAAACATAAATATATTTATAAATCAAGTACTCAAACTTACAATTACCAACCTAAATCTCAACAATTCCAATTCAAACCAATAATTACAACTAGCAATTCCTAGTTCTAAACCAAATATAACAATTCGTAGTTCTAAATCTTTTTTTTTCAACTTTCCTTTTCTTTCTTTTTTTTCCCCTTCTAAGGCCTGCAAAAAGATAAATTGGGACAATACCATAATGTCCAAAATCAATTATTTAAGAGAAGAAAAAAAATATGATAAGATTTCCTATTGAATCCTTAATTTCATGCAATCAATATTTAATTCAAAACATTCACAATCAATGAAAATTATCCCACTTTAGTTAATAAGTATCCTCAAAAAGATATCAAATAATATATTACAATAGGGATTTATTATACTGCTTTTAAATTTGGTCCTTTTTTTTAACTAAAAAAAGTGGTCTATGTGGCTTTTTGCACTTATCAACATCACAATATCAAATACTAATAATAATTTCTCTCTCACAAATAAATCACAATAAATTTAAAGACTAACAAAAATTAAACATCATAGAGCCTTCTAGATTTATAGGTACAACAACTTTGGGCTTTTTTTTCGGTCTTGAGCATTATTATACTTTTTAATATTTTTCATAATATCTCACAGTCTCTTTGACATGTTTACTTTTAATGAATTAGTACATATTTATCTATATGACTTCTGATCATATTATAACACTTGCTTGTAATTTAATTGACTGTAGAAATAATTTCAACAATTATGGCAAGACAATTTTTTCAATCCCAAAGATAAAATATTATTGACTCTCAATTTTCAATTTTTTTTCCTACGTAATATATGATCATGGTCAAAGTCGTTATCATATATATGTTTCTACTTTCAATGGCACATTATCAAGTACTCCATGTACTAGTCTTCAGGATCGTGTGCCCACACACACATATATAAAGCCTTTCTTCTTCTTTTTTGACCTTGAAAATACTTGATTCTAATGAATAAACCAGCATACATCAGCACAAGCCCATAACAAACGCAGAGAAAGAAAGTTGTAATAAACAACACGAAGCTAAGGAAAAGCTAGACAACTAAAGATATTAGCGGACTCCATCTCAGGCCCTCGCTTCCTTAGTGGAGAGATCATTAGGATCCATCGAAGTGCAGTTTCTCAACCTAGTCTTGTCACTGGTAATGAGAGTAAGTAAAGAAGGTGATGGTACTTCGACCCACCTCGGAGGGCACACCTTCTGTAGACCGAGACTGCTAGGAAATCAGCAGCAGCATTCCCCTCTCAAAAGGAGAACGAGAAACAAAGACCAGATCGAGAAGCTACCATCTCCAGTGTATCCTTGAGTAAGTGCCAACCCGCCCACTCACATCTTAAGAAAGAAGAACTGGTGATGCAATCAACTAAGTCAGCATTGTCAGATTCAATGATAACCTGTTGGAGATTCAATTCTCTACTTACCACAATAGCTTTTCGGACTACTGGCAGCTCAGCCATAAAAGCAGACTGCGCTCTTACTATCTTACTGTAGGCCCAAATAAAATCCCCTTTATGGTCTCGACAGATCAGGCCCACTGTAGTTGAATTATCATCCATCTTAAAGGCCCCATCACAGTTACGTTGATTTTGTACCATCCATTAAGGGGAGCAGTCCACCCTATACTGTCTGAATGGTCTTCACCACCCTCTTCAAAGTTAGCATTGTCTAAGGAAGACCAAAATTCCATGGCTCCTCTGTGAGCTTTCAGCAAAACTTCATGGTTATCTGGGTATTTTGCATTGAAGATTACATCATTCCTCTCTTTCCATATTCCCCGTAACAGCCACAAGATAAAAGTAATGTCAAACTCTTGGAGATCTTTTTGTTGATAGAGAATGTTAAAGATCCAGGACTCAATAGATACAGTTGCAGATCTTTCGAATCAGACACCTAGATAACTACCAAACCAAATACATTTCACCCAAGGGCAGAAGAACAGAAGATGCTCCAAGGTTTCAGGTTCTTCAAAACGGAGAGGGCACAGAGGATTTAGCGCACAGTGGTGTCTGAATAAGGCATTACGAGTAGGAACAGATTTAGAGTGGCATCGCCAAATGAAATGAATGATTTAGGGGAGAGCCTTCACCTTTCATAAATCAAGCCAAAATTCTTTAGGAAAAATAAAGGAAGTGCTTGGTCTAGAGGGGCACAGTTGCTAAGTAGTCTGATCTTCTTATAGCCCGACTTAACATTAAAATTGTCGTTGCGTACATGGGGCCAAACTAGTTTATCTTTGTGAGAGATATACTCCAATTTTATATCACTAATCAGGGACAAGATATCATTAGGGATTGTCACATCTCAAAATTTTTTACCTAGCTTTAGGGAATCAAAAATTGGGATGAGGATCAATGTAAGAACTAGATGGAAAGACGAAACAACTTTTGATGTAAAACCCCGATAAAGTCTGGGCTGACATTTTCATAACGATTGGTCTAGAAAGGGTAAAATAGGAAAATTTAAGAAAAATTCTAGAAAATTTTCCAAAAATGGGATAAGTGTAAATTAGAGGTTATGAAAACTCGATTGAGGCCCAAAAGGTGAAATTACAGTGAAAGCAAATTATTACGGAATTTCCTGTAAACAGAGGTTTTTCGGGAAAATATTGAGAAATCGAAGAAAAATAATTATTTTAAGTAGTTAGAGGCTTCAATAAATTTAGGAGAAAGATGGATAAATCATCTAAATATTTATTTGAATTTGTAAAATTGGTTCTAGGCCTTGGAAGCTCAAGAATTAATTTTAGGGAATTTATTTCCCCTCAGATTTACTTATAAAGGCCTAATCGGAGAAAATTCAAAATAAATACCTAGAGGTGGAAAAAAAATTTGAAAATGTTCAGATCATATTCTCATATTAAAAGGTGAATTATCATGGAGATAAATAAATTTTTGGAGGTCTGAAAAAATTATAAAATGTTACTAGTGAATAGTAACCGATAAAGTTTCCAATTGGTTTAAGATAGTGACTCGGTTTGTGAGCCATCTTTTTGGACCATCCCAAACCATTTGTAGGGCCCACATTGAGCCCAATAAGGGTCTAATTTCGTGCAGCTTCCAGGTCACACTATTTTTATTAAATAAAATGTGAAATTAAGGGATATTTTTATGGAAAAATCTAGAGAAAAGCCACTTGTTCAAATCTGATCATTTCCAGCACTTGAAAACTGCCACATACACCCCTTGAGGTGTCCATTTTTGGCCAAATTAGGATGGAGAGGGGCAGATGGATTTTTTCTATAAATACCCCCTTAGAAAATACAAATAAATGTTGGAAAAATAAGGAAAAACTCTATCACTATAGCTCCAGCCCTGCTTCTTTAGAATTCTTGAGTGTTTTAGGCATGGAATCATCCAACTTACACTAAGAAAACATTAAGGTATGTCTAAGCATCATTATCCTTAAGTTTTACAATGATTGGATTAGGATTTTGGCTTGGAAAATTATGGGAAAATGTTGCAAATTTTGGTACAGCCATATGATCCTTAGGGAGGATAGAAACCTTAATAATCAAGTGGAATAAGGAAGATTAAGTGGTATGGATTGATTTTTGGATGGAATCAAAGTTAGGGTTTAAGGGGAGGAATTTCGGTCAGCACTGTTCATGTAGGAGCTAATTGTTTTGGCTTAATTTGATGATTCCAATGGCTTTAAAACATGTTTTTGTGTAGGGATATATGATTGGGAAGTGTTTAAAATCATTGGAATCAAAAATGGAATTTTTAGGAATATATAACCCCCTATTCGGCCAGGGTAAATTCATAGGGGAGGAGTGTGAATTTCAAAAATCTGATTGCACCATTGGATTCCTCATGAAAAATTGTGTAGGATTGAGTCATGAAGTTATTGATTCTAAAGGAGGAATGACTTGGTTAAAAATCAAAGGAAAAGGGGGGAATTATTGAGTTAAAGTTTAAGAATTGTATTTAAGTTGTTTAGGGATTAATGTGGCCTATGTTTATGCTTGGTTTAATAGGCATTGTGAGGAGGAACCAAGAGGAAGCTTTGTTCTTGAAGTAACCAACTGGACAAGTATTAAAAAGGTAGCTTTGAATTATAATTTGATTGTTAATCTTGCTTGTTTAATGTGATTTGTTGTTTGCTTGGATATAAGAACTTGTGTTGTGGCATGGATTGGTTGAATAACATTGGTTTATGCTTTGGCCAAATGCATTGAATTATGCCAGTGTGGAAGTGTTGATGTTCCTCTTTTAGCATGACATTAAGCATGTTTTTATGTGGCTTGACTGTGTCTTGAGATGTGATAACATGTCACATTATAACTTGCTTATTTTGCATGATAATTGTAATTCAAATGCTACTGAGATTTCATAGAAATCTCATTCCTCCTATGTTAAATTATGTCTCAAATAGGGGATGATTTATCCGATGGCAAGGGCAAGGAAATGGTTTTGGGATGAAGGAGCAATAGGGACTTTATGATATTTTGGAAAGTTGTGTAATGTTTCAATGAGTTTTATGTTACATTGTAATGGATTATGAATGATAATGTGGTATAAATTATGTTTACATGACATGCCCTAATGTTGGAAATTTGAATGGTATGACGCTAAAAGGATGTGGGTAAAGGAAAAAGAGAAAGGAATTAAAGGAAATAGAATTAGGGGATAAAAACTCCCTAAAAGAGGCCAAACTTGTGGCACGTAAAATAATGAGCAATTGTTGGAATTTGGATATGAAATTTTACAAGCTCATAAATCTCATTTTTAGCTTTAAATCAAGTGGTAAACCATCAAATTTGGAGTTTTGTGCTAAGAGTTATGTCCTTCCAAAGTTGGGCAAAAATACTGAAAATTCGAAAATTGACCATATGAATAGTGCATCTGTTGATTTTTCTGATGCAGTTTTGGATGGAATTGAGTCCAATGAATATTTTTTCTCTATAGAAATCTTAGCAAGCTTCGTGTGAAAATTGGAACCATCTTGTTTTGATTTTTCTAGAATTAGTTATGAATTTTCAAAATTGGCCCATTTTCAGATGAACAGTGTACGAACAGAATTAAAGGTAAAATTTTAGAGTTGAAATTTGTCATCTGGAAACGCTGTGAAACACATTATAATGGTTCCAACTGATGTATAATGGGTTATAAAGATAAGTGTGTTACATTTTGCTATCAGAGCAAAGGTTCTGGCTCTGTTTTTATGCACTGTGTTTACTGTTATGTATTGTGCACAATGATTAATATTGTGAATAGTGTTTGGTGGTTGCACTGTTTTGACTGTTATTGTTGAACATGGATTATGGTTATTTGATTGAATGCTTCTAGTTGGGATTATATCTGGAGTGGATTGGTATATTATAGATTGGGTTGAGCGTAGTGTTAGGAATTGAAAGACACACAGCGGAAATTAACTTTAAAATTTTTCAATTCCTTGCCCGGATCTACCGATTGTGTTTAAGTCAAATGGTAAGAGGTGTTACCTGCGGTATTCGAATCGATGGTGGCTCAGGGATTCCGACGTTTGGGATGCCTATGCTCTTCTTTTGATCGTGAGAAGTCGATGACTCAGAGCGGCTTCCTCTACCGGTATCCACACGAACAGCGTTCCAATCACAAACGACGTGCTAGCGCCTCTTGTTCTTCTAGGGTTTTTTTTGATAATCCGTCCTCACCGTCTCTCTATTGGCTGTTTCTTATCTGTAAATGTTTTGCACCCTCACACGCCCAAAACCCTAGCTCTTAATATCAAATATATATAGGACGCTAAGGATATTGGATTTCGGAATTAATCCTAAATTAATTCTGAAATTAATACAATATCACATATTGCGTAATCTGATAAGAAATTAATTAAATAAATACGGTTTTTATATTAAATCTGTCCTGCAGATTTAATTCACCTATTCATTTAATTCAAAATAAAGATATGACGGAATTATATTTGATTTATTCTAATAAATCAAATTTGAGATATTATACCTTATCAATTTAAAAAAATGATATAGATTTAATTTATCCTTATAAATCAAATCTTATAAATATCTCTTATATCATATAATATATATACGCGAATGTATATATATATACACGTTCACCCTAGATTATTCATTGAATCTGGACATATCTTAGATTCAATGAATCTGGACATCATAACTCGTGTTGGGCTATTTTGTGTGCGACCCTGTAGGCCCATATGAAGTTGGCAGTGGGCCATTTACTATAATGACTCACAAGTCGTAAGCGGTCTCTAGCAAGACATCACGACTACCCAAATCATATGAGGATCGATGAACGATGTAACCTTTCATACAACCATATCACGTCCCTTTTGTCACACGACATTTTGGTCATGGATGAGGCATGGAGAACGTCATCCTCCTATTCTTGACCGTTACTTTCTCGATCCCTGAGTAGTCTGAGTATAGAAATGGAACTACCTTTCCATTACAGTATGGCCATACATTTGTCAGACTCACTCATCGAGGGGTCCAGTAATATCTCTCTACGAATGTGAGGGACAAATTCCATCTTGACCATTCACATTCCTCTATATGAAAAACCACTAAGCCTAAACATAGTCTTTATGATCACTCGATCAAAAGTAACTTTTGACTAGGTCAAAGCTGAGCGTTTCTCATGTAGGAATCCATGATGATCTCAGGTCAAAGGGGATAGTGACATGATTTGTATATGAGAGAAGCTTATGACTTAACCCATGCAGCTCTCTCATAGCAGGTCGGTCCAACACCTTGTACTTTTACATGTGCCTATGACTTTGATTTATATCTCTATACATCTTCAAAGTCATACTGGTCTTATTTCATCTCTGCGCCCACATAGATAACCGACCAGGGATATTTAGGATAAAATCATGAGTTATTTAAGGATAGTCATCACAGTAAACATGCAAATAATATGATAACATAATTAAGAAATTCATAAATCAACAGTGTTCATTACACAATGATTGGTCCCTAGGGCACAATTTCCAACATGTAGGGAGTTATGGTCTGCTGTAGCAGTGACTCCGGGGAAACAGTAAACCAGAGGATGCCGGGGGAACCGTACCCAGATTGGTACCACTCGCACGTTTCCGACCCTGATGATTTGACTCCACCACCCAGATATTACCAGCCCCTTTGGGAGATAGAGGACATATTTTCAGAAGAGGACTCCAATGACTTAGCTTAGAGAAAGGTGATGCTCAGAGCACCACAAGACCTCAACCACATCCTGATGAGGTGGGTCCTAGTACCATAAAGGTAGTGCCTATTCAGATGGTGAAGCCCGAGTAGATTAAGACCAAGATTTTCCGATTAAGAAGAGGCCTCTGTTAGTAAGGAAGAAATTTAAAGATCATAACAGTCTCTTCCGGGAATTCATGTAACTCGGTAGACACATAGATCCAACCCAGAATCAGTATGTTACGGTCTACCAGGACTACTTCTATTACTTGAGATTACTACATAATGAAGTAGTCGAGGAAGGTCAATTTGTGGATGATGCCTTATGGTGCCAGGTATTACTAGAGATATTACATACCACCGGAGTTTAGCAAACACAAATTCAACAGCTCTGCAAATCCTCTATGCCTAGTGATTTTGATAAGTTGCTAGACTACTTAGAATTTTTTGTAGTTACTTTGTTTCCCTCTTCCTCTACTGGGTTGTAAATATAGGATGACTGTATACTAACTGTGGTGGGCTGTGACCTTACTTTTTGCTAATCATGCTGATGTATATATAAACTAAAAAGGTAGTATAAATATTGTTTATGTAAATTAATGATTCTGTTCCTCTTGTAGTTGAGACGAAAACAACAAAATGGTAAGAGGAAGACAAGGATCTAGAGGTAGGAGACCTGGTATAAGGGGAGAGTTGTCAAGACCCCCTGTTGACCCGATTGAGTGGATAATAGAGAGGTTAGAGGAACAGGAAAGGAATATGGCTGAGATACAAGCCACACAAGTTAGGCAGGAACAGGAGAGGGATGCTGCTATAACTAGAGTAGTAGAGGCAGCATTGGCACGATTACAGCAACCCAGGCAAGGAATAGGCAGGATAGCCTAGCCCATACCACCACAGCTCCTATGAGACCCTAACATGCTGTAGAACCTGATACACTACAGTAGTAGATTGTTAAGTTCAGTAAACACAACCCTCCTGCTTTTGACTAAACTTTTGATGTGCAAGTAGCTGAGGACTGGATAACTCGGCTAAAAAAGATCTTTGCTATCCTAGAGTGTCCATTTGAGAGGAAGGCTCAGGTGGCAATGTACAAGTTGGAAGGGGAGGCAGATAGATGGTGGAAGAACACCGAGTTGGTTCTCTAGGTTAACGAAACCCTAGTTACATGGGAGGTGTTTAAGGATTAGTTCCTCCTGAAATATTTTCCCCGATCTGTGAGGGACGAGAAAGAAGCAAAGTTCCTCACCATAAGGCAAGCAGCGAACAAACCTTTTGATGAGTACTTGGCAAGGTACATTAAGTTATCCAGGTACTCTACTTACCTCCAGCACATGAATGACGAGGGCTGGTTCACAGAGAAGATGATTAGGGGGTTGAAGCCTGAGTTGAGAGAGAAGGTAGCACCGAGACAGTTGGAATTTTTCAATAAGGTAGTGGAAGTCTGCCGTATTACTGAGAATAGCTAGAATTATGCTGAGCTGGCTAGAGCAACCCTGCTAACCAAGAAGCCAGGGGTAAGAGTGGGTCAGGAAGATACTTCTTTCGGTGGTAGCCGGAAGAGAAGGAGATTTAACTGGAACAAGAATTCAAGGCCAAGAGCTCGACGAGGAGGACAGAGAATGTTTGTCGGGGAGCAGAGAATGTTTGCCAAGGAAAGGAATGTGAGCATTGTGGCCACAATCATGGAGACAGGCCGTGCATGATGGGTCAGAACGTGTGCTTCAGGTGCGGATGAGACACTTTGCTAGGGAGTACCCGCAAGGTGTCGACAGTGCGGGAAGACATCAGGCACAGGGTAGGGTGTTCGCCCTCAATCAAGAAGAGGCTTGTAAGTCGCCTGAGATGATCCAAGGTACGGTTATTGTGAATGGCTACCTTGTGGATGCTTTGTATGATCTGGGTGCCAGCCACTCGTTTATATTATATGATTATGCTTGGCGCTTACGTCTTGCTGTAGATAAATTTCTATATGATTTGTGTGATTCTACTCCCACCGGAACAAAAATTTTAACTTCTGCTGTTTGTTTAAATTGTATTGTCCGGTATGCCCACTGTTGCATTACATTAGACCTGATACGCATGCCTTTCTATGATATTGATATTGTCCTTGGTTTGAACTAGTTGTCCTCCTAAAATGTTCTCCTTGACTGTAAAAACAAAACACTGATTCTTCCTACCCGAGAGTTAACCCTTATGGCAGAAGTGAAGTTGAACCTGATTTCGGCGGCTCAGGCTGATAAGTGGTTGAGACAGGGTTGACAGGGTTATATGGTGTTCTTCTTGGTAAAGGCAGAAACAGAAGAAGGGATTTTGGATATCCCGGTAGTCCGAGAATTCCCTGAGGTATTTCCAACAGAAATTAGCGGATTACCCCCTGAAATGGAGATAGAATTTGCTATTGATTTAGTGCCTAGAACAAACCCAATTTCAAAGGCTCCATATCAAATGGCTCCAAACGAGATGGCAAAACTAAAGGAGCAACTAGAGGAGCTCTTAGAGAAAGGGTTCATATGACCTAGTGTATCTCCGTGGGGTGTATTAGTATTTTTCGTGAAAAAGAAGGACTGTAGCCTAAGATTGTGTATTGACTACCATGAGTTGAATAAAGTAGTGATTAAGAATAAGTATCCATTACCACGAATTGATGATTTGCTAGATCAGTTGGCAGGAGCCTCTGTATTCTCAAAGATCGATTTGAGATAGGGATACCATCAGTTGAGAATTAAGGTAAAAGACATCCCGAAGACTGCCTTTCGAACAAGGTATGGGCATTACATATTTCTGGTAATGCCATTTGGTTTGACGAACACACCTGCTATATTCATGGAATACATGAATAGGATCTTCCAGCCATATTTGGATCAGTTTGTAATGGTATTCATTGATGACATCCTGTTGTATTCTAAGTCACCAGAGGAACATGAATGGCATCTGCAGATTGTATTAGACACGTTGCGAGAAAAGCAATTGTATGCCAAATTGAGCAAATGTGAATTCTGGCTAAATAAGGTAAAATGCTTGGGTCATGTAATTACTCGAAACGGAGTAGTGGTAGACCCAAGTAAGGTAAAAGCTGTGTTAAATTAGAAACGACTCAAGACAGTAATCGAGATGAGAAGTTTTCTGGGACTGGCAGGGTACTACAGGAGGTTTATACGGGATTTTTCACGGATTACCCTACTGCTGACCAAGCTCACTCAGAAGAATCAACCGTTCAATTGGGATGCTAAGTGTAAGGCTAGCTTCCCGGAGTTAAAGTGGCAGTTGACCTTAACTCCCATATTGATAATCCCTGATCCTATGTTACCATATGTGGTGTATACAGATGCGAGCAAGCAGGGATTGGGATGTGTGCTGATGTAGCAAGGTCGAGTGATCACTTATGCTTGACAATTAAAGACACATGAGGAGAACTATCCCACTCATGATCTTGAGTTGGCAGCGATTGTTTATGCCTGGAAGATTTAGAGGCATTATCTGTATGGGGCAACTATTAAACTGTATTGTGACCATAAGAGCCTCAAGTACCTACAAGACCAAAAAGAACTTAACATGAGATAGAGGAGATGGATGGAATTGCTCAGGAATTATGACTATCAAATTAAATACCATCCAGGGAAAGCAAACGTGGTACCAGATGCATTAAGTTGGAAGACGATGCAGGTGGCATCATTGCTGATAAAGGAATAAGAGTTGATCAAGAATATCCAAGATTGGGATCTCACCAGCTAGATACAGCTAATGGCGGGCCAGATCAGTATTGTAAAAGCGGAAGCGCAAATCATTGAACAAATCAAGAAGGCCCAACATAGAGACCAATTGGCCAATATTTTGAAAGCCAAAGTGCTGAGAAATGAGACGAGGAACTTCGAGATAACTCAAGCAGGGATCCTACAATATAAAAGAAGGATTTATATTCCCCCGAACTCAGAAGTTAAGAAGCAAATCTTGGAAGAGGCACACAAAAGCTGGCACACCATACATCCAGGCATGACAAAGATGTATCAAGATCTTAAAGAATCGCTATGGTGGCTTGGCATAAAGAAAGATGTGACGGACTATGTGTCAAAGTGCCTCACTTGTCAAAAAGTAAAGATAGAGCACCAAAAACCGTCAGGATCCCTGTAACCATTGAGTATTCTGGAATGGAAATGGGAAAGCATTTCCATAGACTTTGTAATGGGACTACCTCGTACATCATCAGGTTACGACACGATATGGGTGATTGTGGATTGGCTGATGAAGTCAGCTCATTTCTTGGCCATCAAGAAAGAATACCAACCAAAAAAGTTAGCGCGGATATACATCCGAGAAATTGTGAGGTTGCACAAAGTACCTGAGACAATTGTCTCTGATAGGGACCCGAGATTTCTCTCTTGATTTTGGAAAGCATTACAGGAAGCCATGGACACTAAGCTGAGTTTTAGTACAGCTTATCACCCTCAAACTGACAGGCAGACAGAATGTACTATTCAAACGTTAGAGAATATGCTAAGAGCTTGTGTCCTAGATTTCAAAGGGAGCTGGGATGAGTACTTGCCACTGGTGGAGTTTGCCTATAACAATAGTTACCATTCTAGTATCCAAATGGCTCCTTATGAAGCATTATACGGGAGGAAATGTAAATCCCCATTGTGTTGGATGGAATTGGGAGAAAGGAAGATATTTGATCCTAACTTGGTAGAGTAAACCTCACAATAGATAAAGATGATTCGGCAGAGGCTGCTTACGACACAAAGTAGATAGAAGAGTTATGCCGACATACAGGGAAGGCCTCTAGAGTTTGAAGTTAGAGATCATGTTTTTCTAAAAGTTTCTCTAACTACGGGTGTAGGAAGATCGATTAAGGCCCATAAATTGACACCAAAGTTTATTGGACCCCTCTAAATATTATCAAGAGTTAGACCAATAGCTTACAGATTGGCCCTACCCCCTAATCTGAGTCAGATTTATGATGTCTTCCATGTCTTGAAATACGAAGACATAGAGCTACAAGATAACCTCACCTTTGAGGTGAAACCTGTGAAAGTGACAGTTCGGCAGATTAAGCAGTTGCGGAATAAAACTATTCTGATGGTCAAGATCATCTGGAGGGATCTAACTCAAGAGGAGGCTACGTGGGAAGAGGAGGACGACATGAAGGCCAGATACCCAGAATTATTCAATTAAAGTATGTTTCTAAATTTCGAGAACGAAATTTATTTAAAAGGGGGAGGGATTGTCACATCCCAAAAATTTTCACCTGGCTTTAGGGAATCAAAAATTGGGATGAGGATCAATGTAAGAACTAGACGGGGAGATGATACAATTTTTGATGTGAAAAACCCTGATAAGGTCGGAGCTGGCATTTTCGTAACAATCGTTCTAAGAAGGGCAAAACAAAAAAATTTTAGAAAAAATTTAGAAAATTCCCAAAAAATGGGGAAAAGTATAAATTAGAGGTTATGAAAATTTGATTAATGCCTGAAAGGTGAAATTACAGTGAAAGCAAATTATTACAGAATTTCCTGTAAACAAAGGTTTTTTGGAAAAATATTGGGAAATCAAAGGAAAATAATTATTTTAAGTAGTTGGAGGCCTTAATAAATTTGAGAGAAAGATGGATAAATCATCTAAATATTTATTTGAATTTATAAAATTGGTTCTAGGCTTGGAAGCTCAGGAATTAATTTTAGGGAATTTATTTCCCCTTAGATTTACTTATAAAGGTCTAATAGGAGAAAATTCAAAATAAATACCTAGAGGTGGCAAAAAATTATGAAAATTTCCAGATAATATTTTCATATTAAAAGGTGAATTATCATGGAGAGAAATGAATTTTTGGAGGTCTAAAAAAATTATGAAATGTTACTAGTGAATAGTAACCGATAAAGTTTCCAATTGGTTTGAGATAGTAACTTGGTTTGTGGGCCATCTTTTTAGACCAGTCCAAACCATTTGTAGGGCCCACATTGAGCCTAATAAGAGCCCAATTTTTGGCAGCTTCTAGGTCCCACTATTTTTATTAAATAAAATGTGAAATTAAGGGATATTTTTGTGAAAAAATCCAAAGAAAAGCCACTTGTTCAAATCTGATCATTTCTAGCACTTGATGACTGCCACATACACCCCTTGAGGTGTCCATTTTTGGCCAAATCAGGAGGGAGAGGGGCAGATGGATTTCTTCTATAAATACCCCCGTAGAAAATACAAATAAATATTAGAAAAATTAGAAAAATAAGGGAAAACTCTGTCACTATAGCTCCAACCTTGCTTCTTCAAAATTCTTGAGTGTTTTAGGCAAGGAATCATCCAACTTATACCAAGGAAACATTAAGGTATGTCTAAGCATCATTATCCTTAAGTTTTACATTGATTGGATTAGGATTTTTGCTTGGAAAATTATGGAAAAATGCTGTAAATTTCGGTCCAGCCATGTAATGCTTAGGGAAGGATAGAAAAATTAATAATCAAGTGGAATAAGGTAGATTAAGTGGTGTATGGATTGATTTTTGGATGAAATCAAAATTAGGGTTTAAGGGGAGGATTTTCGATCAGCACTGTTCGTGCAGGAGCTGATTGTTTTAGCTTAATTTGATGATTCCAATAGCTTTAAAACATATTTTTTTGTAGGGATATATGATTGGGAAGTGTTTAAAATCATTGGAATCAAAAATGGAATTTTTGGAAATATATAACCTCCTATTTGGCCAGGGTAAATTCATTGGGGAGGAGTGTGAATTTCAAAAATCTGATTGCACCATTGGATACCTCATGAAAAATTGTGTAGGATTGTAGGGATATATGTCTTGAGATGTTATAACATGTCACATTGTAACTTGATTGGTTTGTATAATAATTGTAATTTAAATACTACTGAGATTTCATAGAAATCTCATTCCTCCTATGTTAAATTATGTCTCAAATGGGGAATGATTCATTCGATGGCAAGGGCAAGGAAATGGTCTTGGGATGAAGGAGCAATAGGGAATTTATGATATTTTGGAAAGTTGTGTAATGTTTCAATGAGTTTTATGTTACATTATAATGGATTATGAATGATAACATGATGTAAATTATGTTTATATGACATGCCCTAATATTGGAAATTTGAATGGTATGATGTTAAAAGGATGTGGGTAAAAGAAGAAAAGAAAAGAATTAAAAGAAATAGAATTAGGGGATAAAAACTCTCTAAAAGAGGCCAAACTTGTGGCACATAAAATAATGAGAAATTTTTGGAATTTGGGCATGAAAGTGTACAAGCTTATAGATCTCATTTTTAGCTTTAAATCAAGTTGTAAACCATCAAATTTGGAGTTTTGTGCTAAGAGTTATGTCTTTCCAAAGTTGGACAAAAAAACTGAAAATTCAAAAATTGACCATATGAATAGTGCATTTTGTTGATTTTTCTGGTGTTGTTATGGATGGAATTGAGTCTAATAAATATTTTTTTCACTATAGAACTCTTAGCAAGTTTCGTGTGAAAATTAGAACCATCTTGTTTTGATTTTTTTAGAATTAGTTATGAATTTTCAAAGTTGGCCCATTTTCAGATGAGTAGTGTCAGGCAAAATTAAAGGTAAAATTTTAGAGTTGAAATTTTTCATCTGGAAACGCTGCGAAACACGTTATAATTGTTTCAACTGAT
The DNA here is from genome assembly GCF_004799145.2 of Neltuma alba. Taxonomy (NCBI): domain Eukaryota; kingdom Viridiplantae; phylum Streptophyta; class Magnoliopsida; order Fabales; family Fabaceae; genus Neltuma; species Neltuma alba. Next base: position 60,137 of record NW_021632117.1, on the reverse strand, counting down.
GTATAATGGGTTATAAAGATAGGTGTGACAGGGATCAGCCCATGAAGGGATGTCAAATTCCAAGTACCCTCAGAGATTAAGGAGTCGACAGTTGTATTAGCAATCACCTCATTGTCTCTGATTTGATTAAGCGATTTGCCTTTCGGTCTAGGAATCCAATAATCACTCCACAGGTTAATGGATTTGCCATTACCAAGCAGCCATTGACAATCATGCTTTAGAATGTCGTGCCTTGTTATTATACTACTCGAGATCCATGAGGCCTTATGTCCCTTGGCTGCCGACATAAAGGTAGCATTTGGGAAATAAATCCCTCTCAGAACTCCATGCAATAGGGACTCTTCCTTCTGGGCAATACGCCAAGCAATCTTTGCTAGCAGTGATTCATTAAGGGCCTCAAAGTCATGGAAGCCCAATCCACCTTTAGCTTTGGGAAGAGTCATATGGGCCCAAGACTACTAATACATACATCCTTTGGAGCTATTTCCACCCTACCAAAATCTGGAGATCAAAACATCCAGATCCTTACAAGTCTTGCTGGGGAATTTAAAACAGGTCAAGGGAAAGATTGGCACCGCATTAACTATTGCCTTGATCATGACTTCTCAGCCAGTGAAGGACAATAGCTTTTAGCACCATCCTTATACCTTCCGCCCTACCTTCTCTTTAACATATGCAAGAGCCTGTTGTTTAGATTTACCCCAAAGAGTAGGGATTCCCAAATATTTTCTAGGATTAACTAAGACGAGGATGCCCAAAATACTGCTAACTTGATCTTTAATCTCTGGGGGGTATTTTTTGAGAAGATAAGGCCAGACTTACTTAGGTCAACTATCCAGAAGCTACACAGTAATTGTGTAATAGAGAAGCCAATCACTTATAATTATCTTTATCTATGTTTATAAACAAAAGAGCATCATCAGCCAAAAAAAAAAAGGAATAAGAGAGCACAGGGCACTAATTAGAGAGTTTAATACCTTTCAACTTATTACTAGCCACGGTTTTATTCAGCATGCAAGAAAATGCTTTCGCTACTAGAATAAACAGATAGGGGGAGAGTGGATCACCTTGCATCAATCCTCTTCTTGGTAGAATGAAGCTAACCTGCCTTCCTAAGAGGCATATGTTTAATTGAACTGATGTGACATAGGCCATAACTAGCTGAACCCACTTCTCACAGAAACCAAGTTTAATCATAACAGCTTGTAGAAAGTCCCATTCCACCCTGTCATAGGCTTTACTCATATCCATCTTCAAAGCAAATTCAAATTTTCCCTAGAATTTTTCCTTTTCAGATAATTAAAGACTTCATGGGCAATAATAATGTTATAATGTATGAGTCTACCCAGTATAAATGCACCTTGGTGGACAGAGATGCAGCAGTCCAGTAAAGGTTTTATACGGTTTGCCAACACCTTAGAGATGATCTTGTAAGAAAAATTACATAGTCCAATAGGTGGAATTGAGTAATGTGCTCTGCCTTCTTAGTCTTAGGAATTAATATAACATTTGTACTATTTAGCTTCCCCACATTGCTAGTGCCATGAAAAAATTCCTTCATCGTATCAATAACAGACTTCCCAATCTTACTCCAAGAGCCTTGGTAGAATTTTCTGCAAAAACCATCGGGCCAGGAGCTTTGTCACCTCCAAGTTGAGAAGTAGTCTTTGTTCTCTTGGTCAGTAAGTGGTGCCAATAGAAGAGCATTACTTACATCATCAAATTTACAGTCCAGGTAGTTTAGAATATTATCGAAGTTTCTTGGGCCTGAAGTGGTGAAAAGGCTACTAAGATAGTCTTAAGCACATTTAGTGATATCATTTTCCTCTTCGATCCAAGTGCCATCATCTTTCTTGATTCTTATAATAGAGTTAACCCGTCTCCTTTTCATTACTGTGATATGGAAGAATCATGAGTTTCAGTCTCCAGCTTTCAACCAGAAAATCTTGATTGCTGCCACTAGTATGCCTCTTCCCTGTCCCAAGCTTTTTCTATTTCAATAGTGATCAGCTCAGCTTGTTTAAGTTTATCTTCAGTGAACACGCCTGAATAGCACTTTAAGAGTTGTTGATTCAACACCTTTATTAACCTAGCACTATTTGGAAACACCTTGTTGCTCCAACAGATCAGTGTTTTCTTACAGGACTCTAACCATTTCAAGAAATCGTCAATTTTGTCTAAAGAAGTAGGGTTATTTGCTCCCTACCCCTCCCTCATAATATCCTGAAACCCAATATGATCCATCTAGGAAATTTCAAATTTAAAGGAGTACAAGGTTTTAATATTAACGAAGCATAAATCAATCAGCAGCATATAGTGGTCTGAGCCAATATTTTCTAAATGGAAAACCTGGGCCTTTGGGAATGCCTCCTTTAATTCAACATTAGCTAGAGCTCTATCTATCCTTTCTTTAACATGTGCTTCATTCATCTGTTTGTTACTCCAAGTAAACTGAGAGCCCTTAAATCCCATATCAATTAGATGGCAGTCAGAGATTATCTTTTGAAAGTTTAGTATCTTTCTCATATCTTTTGGTTTCCCTCCCTATTTCTCAGCTTGGCTAGTGAGTGCATTAAAGTCTCCTACACAGAACCACTCTCCCTATATTCTATGAGCTATAGCGACCAACTTTTCCCAAACTCTCTTCTTGCCTGCTTCTTTTGGCAGGCTATATGTCACATTCTGCTAATTTTAACCCTAGGAATGTGAATAATAAATTAGACAGAGGGTCAAGTAGTGAAGTAGACTCAAAGGTTAAATAACTTTTGAGTTGAGACCCAACTCTTGTTTGGATTCATATTTTTAAAATTATCAGTCCAAAAAGGGCAAAATAAAAAAATTTGAGAAAAATTCTAAAAAATTCTTAGAAAATAGTAAAAAGGTAAATTAGAGGTTTTGAAACCTTATTTGAGGCCCTAGAGGTGGAAATAACACAAAAATAAATTATTACATAATTTTCTATAAACAGAGGTTTTTCAGGAAAAAACAGTAAAAAATTAGCCCGAAATAATTATTTTAAATATGTAGAGGTCTCAATAATTCTGAAAAAATTTTGAGAAAATTATTTAAGGATTTATTTGAGTTTATGAAATTATTTTCAGGCCTTGGAAGTGAAAGTATTAATTTTAGAATAATTATGTTTGAAATCTTATCGGTAAAGCCTGATTTCGAAAAAAATTCAAAATAAATAGTTAGAGGCTGAAATAAATTTTGAAAATTTTTAGGAGCCTTTGCTATATTAAAATATGATTTTTGATAGGAAGAAATGAATTTTTAGAGGTCCAAAGGTATTTTTGGAAATTAGAGAGGAATTTTAGCCGATACAACGAAATCATGTGGAAAAATGTTTAGAGATGCAAGGTGATACTTCTCCCTTCTTTCTCTAGCCCATTAGACTTCATTTTGGGCCAGAAATGAACAATAATTTCATGGCCCAAGTGTTGCACATGATTATGGAATAAAATAATACAAAATATCACACGATATTATCCTAAACATTATCTCTTAAGGGGGCACTTGTACACTTCCAAATTTTTGCAGCATTTTGAGGTGTCCACATGTCCCAAAACCTCCAGATTTTAAGGGATACTTGGAAGGAGGAGGGGGCCGCATTGAGGTCTATAAATACCCCCTTTTCTACCTTAAATTTTGGTTACTTTGAGCACTGAAAGGGGGGAGGTTTTGCTACAGAAAAACTAATCTTCTAAGCCAAGAAAACACAGAAAATAATCAAGAAATTATCAAGCAAGAATCAAGGATTAATCAAGGTATGTTCAAGCTTTAATTTAGCTATGTTTCTAACTTGTTTCAAGAGGAGTTTAGTGGCAAATTTCCAATGGTACCTTGCCGTCTAAATTTTTGAAATAATGAGGAATGGTTAGGGAAGGATAGAAACCATGAATATGAGCTTGGAATAGCTTGCTTGGTTGATGTTTGAATTGATTTTTGGAAAAAATTCTAAGTTCCCTAAATAAGGAGCATTCCGGCCAATCATAGTTCATAGGGTTAGAAATTGTTTCAGTTTAATTTGATTCTTCCGATAAGTTTAGAATGTTTTTTTGTGTGGGAATATACCAAGAAAAAGTGTTTAAAATCATTGGAATCAAAAATGAAAATTCTAACCTTAAATTATATACAATTCGGCCAAGTGAGAATGAATACCCTAGGATTTGATTTTTATTGTTTTGATGCTTTCAATGGATTTAGAAGGTGATTTTGTGTGGGGATATAAAGAGAACATGAGTTTGGCAACATTAAAATTGAAAATGGAACTTTGAACCTTGAGGTATCAATTCGGCCAAGCTCATATGGACAGGAAGGTGTTTGATTTTGAGAAAACCAAGTTGATATTTGGATTCCTACAAAATTGTGTAGGAATGGCCCAAGAGATTGATTGAAACAAAGATAGAAATTAAAGTCAAAAAGTCAAAGAAAGAAAGGATTATAGAGTTATGTTGATACCTAATGGTATTTCATGTGTTATGGTTGATAATTTGGCATGTATTTATGCATGAATGAATAGGATTTGAGCAAGAGAACAAGGAGGAATATTAAGGGATCAAGAAGGCTGAAACTTTGGATTAAAAGAGGAAGCATGGAATTTACAATTTTAATGTTGACTTACTTGATTGTTATATGATATTATCCTTGGAATATATGCCATATGTTATTTAAAATTGTTTGATGATAATGTGTTTGATTTGCTTGCATGGTACGCCTTGGCATAATGCATTAATTTATTGACGTGGAATGATTTGATATGGTTTTATATGGCAAAGAGGTAGAGAAATGTTTTATGGAATTGATTATAATATATCTTGCGTGTTTATCATTATTATTGTAATTTCTTTGCTACTGAGATTTCTATGAAAGATCATTCTTCTCTATGTTCAAACAACATCAATAGGGCAAGCGAGTGGTGTGGCTAAGGGCAAGCAAGTGCTGCCACTATGAAGAAGAATGTTATGAATTTTATTTGGAATTATGAAGTTATGATGAACTCTATGCACAAGTTTTGTAATGTTTATGGATGTGTATGGATGATCAAATTGGATTGTAAATTATGTTAAATGACTTATTATATGCTACATTATGTGGCTGGATTATATTGGAAATGGACACGGCTTTACTTGGTCAGGTTTTGATATAAAAAGGATAAAAGTTGACTTTTTAAGGGCAAAGTTTGATCATGTGAAATTATGAGCAAATGATGGAGTTTAGGCCTGAAACTTAATAGTCCAATAGATCACATTTTTAGCTTTAAAACAAGTGGTATTTAGAGTTTTGTACAAAGAATTATGCCCTTCTAAAGTTGGACATAAATCCTAAAAAAATTGGAAAAATGACCAAATGAACAGTACATCTTAACGTGAAAACCGGGCACACATGAGCTGGATTCGTACTCTAATTATATTTTTTCCTTAAAGATCTCATTACAAGCTTCAAGTAGGATTTGGAACCATATCATTTCGATTTTTTTTAGAATTAGTTATAATTTTTCAAAGTTTGAAGAAATTAAGGATTTTCATGAATAGTAAATTGAGGAGAAAGTTTTAAAAACTCAAATTTTTCTAGCTTAAGGACTTGAGTTATAGTTCCAATTGCTCCCACTTGATATAACATTGGGTATTAAAGTAAGGTGTGACACTATACATAAAGGTAGCATATTTGGGTACAACCTATTATTAGAGCAGATCATGGTGTGTACTATGTTCTTGGAGGAATGGAGAATATCAACAATAATGCTGGAGTCCCACCAAAGTGCAAGACCCCCACTGCGGCCCTTCGGGTTAACTATCCAGTCTTCTTTAAAACCACATTTTCTTTTCTGTTTTCTGACAACCTTTTCCTTTTGTTTGGTCTCCATTAAGAAAATCAACTATGGTTTATTCCTCTTGTAAACCTCCTTGAGATTCTTAATTGTCAGGGCTACCCCAATACCCTAACAATTCCAAGAAAGGGCGCTCATGGCTCCACAAGGGCTGTTTGAGGCTAGCCACTCGCGCCTTCAACAGTAAAAGAGGTATTGTCATCCTGTCCAATATCGAAACTGCAACCCTCAAAAGTGGACATAGAGGAGGCAGCAGTAGAATTGAAAGCTAACCTTCATCTCAATTGTTATTTTGTTCTTTGGACATTCTTCTTTTTAGGGAATATTATCTTAGCAGAGATTTCCACATGGCTACCTTGCACCACTTCTTCTGATTTCTTTCTTTTCTTTTTGCACTGTGGCGAATCAATAGTTGGAGGTGTACGCTTCAACTTGACGTCCCCTAATTGCCGAGTTACTTCAGAAAGGGGAGATCCCGGCATATATGGTACTATAGCTTTTGAAATATCCTGCCCCTCTGACTTCAGGACACGACTTTCCCTATCCTTCCTCTTGTACATTTAATTGGACTCGGATTTGTCTTAGAGATAGCAGATGGGTTGTCTCAACCTTTCCTCTTTGAGCTGACTTTATAGAATCGATTCATGGGTAATCTAATGGGTAGGGTGTTTTGGGCTTGAAACTTAGAGCCCAAATTTGGGCCCTTCGGGTTCTTTTCCTGGTCATCAATTTCACTCTTTCCTCAGTGTTTGTCCCTGTCTGACTGACGGTTTCTAGCCTGCCAGGTTCAGTAATCCTACCTTGTGGCGTGGGTGTCCAATCCTTCTAAACCAACTTGTCAGTCCCACTCCCCAGTGTCTTCTTCACTGAGCTTATAGGCGAAACGCCTTCATCCAACTACCAAAATTAGATTCCTCATCACCATTAATCTTGTCTGAAGAGGGGCAAGTTCTTTTTTCGTGGCCTATTAGACAGCATTGATAGCAAAAGGTGCTTAATCTCTCATATTTAATCTCTACCCACACATCATCTTTATTCGACCTTGGTACCCAGAAACTAGTAATAAGGGGCTTATTAATATCTAGAAGAACTCTGGCTCTCAAGAAATTTCTAACAATCTTATCTTCCTTCATGGGACTCTCTACTGCAACTACTTTTCTCACTGCAGAACCAAGTTGAGTAGCATTCTCAGTATTCACATAGCTAAATGGTAGTCCGTGGAACCAGACCCAGAAATGACATCTGCTAAAGTCAACCTCCTTATATAGTATATCATCATCCCAAAGTTGAATATTCAACAGATACAACTGTATTGCCCATGGATAGCCCCAGGGAACCTTGAGGTAGTAATCTCTCTCAGCAAACTAGAATACAAAAGCATTCTTCTCGATATCCAGAGTCACTACTTCACCTTTCAAATTCCATCCCTTTTTTAGCATAGATATCACAATGCCCCTGTTTAGTTCCTTCGACACCTCTAACCGACCCACAAGAGCTCTACCTTTTGCCGATCCTTTGTTTCTTTCTAAAGTAATGGCCTTCCCAGCACCCAACAACTGGCCACTCTCCATCCTAGTCACCATAACCTCCCGTAACCTCCCATCTCCAAGCACTGTGAGACAGAGTAGACTGCACAACACTCTCTTAAACACGAAGAAGGTAACCCCTTTATACACTTTAGGAAATGCACTCTTTCATGCTCTTAGCACTCTTAAGGAATCACGCTCTTTCGCACTCTCTCCCTATCACAGTGGGTAACAGTGAAAAGCACAATCCCAAAGGTCCCTTACCGTCACCGGAGAGGAGAACTGCAAGCCACCCTAGTGATGGTGAAAGACTCTCACATACGGAGAGGAGAGAAAAGGCTCACCCTAGTGGTGAGAGATTCTCCTTAATATAAAGCCTTTCAAAGCTATAAAGTTCTTTTATGCCATTTGATGTTTAACTATTAGCCCTCAAGGTTTTGATATTTGTCATTATTAGATTATCCAAGTACTGTAGATTTTTCTTGTCATGTTATTTATTGGAACCAAACTATTCTTTTATAAAAGAACTATTACAAAAATGATGTGGCTTCTAGCCATTCACGGGGTGTTTGGTTTCACATAAAAACTTTTTAAAAAGTGCTTTCATGCAAATCAAAATAAAATTCCAATCACATATTTACTTCATATATTGTAAAATCGTTTTTATATCATGATTTGGTTTCTACCCAAATACTTCTTTAACCACAAAATAAAGAATATTATCACTACTAGCCATCCAATAACATGAATTTAAAACATCATTAGGTACCACATTGATTATCACAAGTATGAAAGAATAAAACTTGAACTTCTAAATGATGAACTAAGAAATATCGGCATAAAATAATGTAAGGACAAACAGTAAATTCTTAGAGCTCAATGTGATTAATATTAATCTTCAATCATTCATGGATGAATAAAATATATAAAATGATGTGAATAAATGAAAACATAAATGTATAAATGAATATAAGAGAGAGAGATAACATAAATCAAAGATATAAAGAGAGAGGAGAAGGGAGAAGATGCCAATATAACCAAATGTCTCTTTGGTCAAAAATAAATAAATAAATGTCAGAAGAACTATTCCAATAATATAAATAAATATAATATTACTCCTCTGGTCCTTAATATAGAATTTAATTGTTGAGTTAAATTTAGTCTTAAATGTTAGACTATTTTTTATATTTATCAGTTTTTTCTAAATGACTCCTATGGATAATCCCTAAACCATAATCAAATAAGAGAAGAAGAGGATATTAAAGAAGAAGATTATAGTGTTTTAGGAAAAACATGTCATATTTTTTTATAATTAACTAACTTATCTAATTTTCTTAATCTAATTAACTTAGTTAAACAGATCTTACATTAAAGACCAGCGAAGTGTATATATGTAGATATTATGCATGGAGGTAACATGTACATAGACTTTTTGCGCTCTTATAATATATATCACGTGAGTCATTAAATATACGATAGAGAAAGAAAATTCTGGCAAGAAAAATGATAGAGAAAGGAAAGATAGAACAACGAAGCATATAACAAATGTATGAAAAATTAAAATTGCGCATCGGTAAGGGATAATTGTGCCCTTTTTCACTTGGAGGCACCATATGTGCATTACATAGCCTTGGGCCTCCAAACCCAACCAAGAGTTACACAAAATAAATAGAAATATTAATTCACATAAGTGCACTATGTGTAATCTTTGTGTTATAGAATAAAAAACTCTTAAAAACTATTCAATAAAGAAGTTATAGAGTATAAGATGTGAAGGGTTAAAAGCTCAGAGAATTTATAGAGATCCACGTATTCTAATATTTATTAATTATTAATTTATTAATATAATTTTTGATTTTTAAAATTTGGGTCTATTTTGGTTTTAGTCCTTCAATTTTCAAATCCATGATTTTAGTCCTTGAAATTTATTATGTTTTAAAATATCAGCGCCCAAAAGTGCAATGGTATTAAAATTTGCTAAGGCGTAATAAATGGTATTAAAGTGATAAGATCACACATAATTGGACCTTGTATGAATAACACGAAAAAATATGTCCTCAAAACACCATGTAGAGGATGATTATATAGAAGATGATGAATTCTCAAAATGCAATGTAGTAAGCAATTGTTTAAACAACAAGAAGGAAAAAAAAGTGCTAAATAGCCATATTTGGAGGACCTATTCTTTTTTTTTTTTTTTAATTATCCATTATCCATATAAGATTTGGGTGTCATCCTGTAAGCATATTTTAATATTGTTACACCTCTAGAGACTAAAAAGGTGTTTGGATAGAAACTAAACAATAGTTTTAAAAGTGTTTTTACGGTATACGAGATAAATATATAGAGGAGTTTGTTTTGATTTACGGAAAGGTATTTCTGAAAAGCACTTTTAGGTGCTTCCAAACACCTCCTAATATTTTAAACAGGCTAAATTTTAGAGACCAAACTCATATATTTATAATTTGATGGATTAAAATCAAAATAGACCTGAATTTTAAGGATAAACAATTGTATTAATCTTAATATTTATTGGAATCATCAGAGTTTTCATTTTTTGCCATCAGCCCACCGTTCTCCCCTTTTTCCGTTTGTGAACTTTCTGATAAAAAAAACAAGAAAGGAAAAAATACCATCGTGCTCGATTCTCTTCCCTTTGCCGTCGTGGCTATGCTTGTCCAGTCTCTACGATCGCTGCTAGTGGGGGTTGAAGTTTGGGTACCGTAACTGTCCAGCTCCATTTATCCTTCCTTGGTTCTGCTCGGCGTCGCCTCATCTTCTCGGTTCCCTCCTCCTCCATGCTTGGAGTTGCTACTCATTTCTTTCGGCACTGTGGTGTTCGCGGGAGCGTCACTCTTCTTCCTATATTTCCTGAGTTTCTACGTGAGGGTGTAGGCAGATCACCATCTTCACTTCTCTTCTTCTCTTATGCGTCCATTGTGCGGGGTATGTATCTATAGGTTCTTCCTCTGATTTTCAGGATGCTCCATTTTTATTGTGTGCAGAATGTTGCTTCTCCTTTGTTGTGATGTGTGCGGATTGGAAATAGTGGCTGTTTCTTTACTTGATGGTGGGTTTGAGTTGTATCAAGTTTTGGTGATTAGTTAATATTGGATTTACAATTGTAATGTATGAAATCTGGGACTATGATTTTAAGAAGAATGCCTTTGGAGCTTGTCAAATTGTATGCGCACTGGGTGCTCGATGAAAGTTTTGAGAGGTAATGGGCTTATCTAGGCATATTTCTATAGTATTTTGATGGTGGAGAAGAATTTAGTCTCTATGTTGGATTCACTATGATTTAAATCTTCCTTAAAGTTAAATTTAAAGGCTTTATAACTTCATTATGACGTTGGAAACAGGATTGTTGGGAAATTTCAATGATTAGGTTTGCTTCTTCTTCTTCCCCGTTTTTTGCTGGTACTAAGATGCCTATGAGGTGTTTGGCTGTGTTTATTGAGTTGTTGGAGATATTTTTAAACGATTTAAAGAATATAAGTCTAAATTAGAATATTAAGTTATTGCTTATGAATTAGTGGATATGAATTAAGTGGATGTATCCTTATATAGAAGAATTTGTTTTTGTAAATTCGCTAAAGGAAACGACAATGATATTGTCTTGAGCTAAAGTGAATCAGTGGATGGTAACATTGAGTTGTTAAAGGGTTTGAAGGAAAGTCATAACTCCAATAATAGCTGAACGTGGCTAAAGTGATAGGGAGTAAATCATAGTGTATAAATTTGTATGATCTTGATGTTATAATTGGAAAGTGAAGTTGTTTCTTTATAACTTAAATAATTATGGATTAAGAGTTAGAGGTAAAGGGGGTTTAGTTTTTTACATTAGAAGAGTTTGAAACATAAGTTTAAGTATGATAAATGGATTAGATAGGAGAGTATTTATATAAGGTAGTGACTTAATTGGAAGTGAAAACTATGATTGAGCTTGGAGAGACTTTGAAGCATATAGTATGGCATTTTGAAACTTTAAATTATTGTAGTTGCTTATAGTTGAGTTAATGTCGGAAGGGAGTTATATAGCTTATAGATAATTAATATTCTTTACATATATATTTATATAGGGTGTTTGGGGAGTGAAAATCTTGATAAAAGTTGTAAGAAGTAGATTATTGAACTTGGGAACACATCAGGTGAGTAAATAGCATTTCAATTGATAACTATAAGAATTGTTTTATTTCAAAATACTGTTTTCAATGGATTCACATGTATTTTAATATTGTTCTAATTATGACATTAATTGTATCGTTTGAAGCATTCTCTTTATCCTGGTTTGTCCTTTTTGAAAGAAAGTAAAATTTATTCTATGATTGATTTTTTTTCTTGTGTTTTGAACTCATGACTTGATGAAGTATTTGACCACTATAAATTAAATGATTAACTATTAAATTATATTTCAAATAAGGTTTTCATGTGTTTACGTGTATATAAGATGCTTGTTAAATAGTAGTAATGTTTTCTTCTTATATAAAGATATTTAAGAAGTTGAGGATTTCATTCATTTAAAAATTTTCCTAGCTTTATGTCACAAATTATTATTCATGCATGGAATGGATCAAGATTTTGGAAGATGTTACTTGCTGGGTTTGAAATGATTCAGAATCATCAAACTTGCAAGGTTTTTTAATTTCCATGTATGCTGGAAAATAAGGGATTGAGGATAAATGGTTGCTAATGGCAGTTCTGTTAGCCCTTGGCGCTTCATGATATACCTAGCTAGTAGGGTGATTTGGAGGTGTTTGCATGGTGTGACGGCCAACACTGGGGTGGACTTTCATGAGTATTACTCACACTTGTTTTTCATGAGCACTTCTAGCCATGCCAGACATGTTATTTACTTTCGTTGACTGTGTGTCCATGCTGGTTATTGTTCTGTCTAGGTCCTAATAAAGAATGGAATTCTTTTTCAACTTCGTTTATTGATTTTCAAATAAGCAAAGTTTTTTGAGTATATTTTTATTATAAATAGCATGATTATTTCTTTCCTTGTTTTCCTTGTATTCCTAGCCACCCAAATGTTTAAATGATGAATAGTTATATAGTTGATTCTTTACTGTTTAAATGCCAAATTACTTTGACCTGTTATGATTTAATACGTTTATTATTATATTTTATGTTTTATTGTTGGGACATTATTGACCAGAAAATATTTTGGTCTCAATAGTGTAGCTGATCCTGTATTCTTACTCACCATTGAGAGGCATTTATGCTGAATTGGAGTTGAAGAATTGCTCTGAATAACCCATTTTGTGTTACATTTTGTAAATCCTGTTCTAGGTGCTCCACGTAAACTATAGTTATGGTCCTTGCCTTCGTTACGGGTTATATATCTATTAGTTTGGAACGGAGCTCCCTTTGTTGAACTATTGCTGAATACTTACTGTGGAATTTTTGGAACGTCCCATTTTGCAGGGGAGTTTTTGTAGAAATTTCTATAAATAGCTTGGGATTTTTTGTTTATATGAAATGGATCAAAACTATATTTTGTATTGTAAGAATGTCTATAAATATATGTGTGGAATTTTATATGCATGCAAGGCTTAAAGGATGTGGGTTTTCTCATAATCTGAGTTGGCCACACTTTATTTTTGAGGGTTTGACATTTTATTTCAAAATTGTATTATTTAACAGTTCTCTATCAATTATTTTGAAATAAGATTCAGGTTTAGACTACTGATCTTGGTATGCATTGAAGTACAGACTTGGAGATGGAGGCCTCGAAAGCATGTTCTGGAGATACATCTTCTGACTCAGGCTCTAAGTTTGCCTCTTCTAGCCCAACTTTAGTCCACTCTGAAGGATCCACTCCATTGCCTCTGCCTCCTATCTCGCTCCTCAATCCTCCAAATTCTCTTGGTACTCCTGTTTTTTAGCTTATATTATTCATTGTTTAGTAAACAGAGTGAAAGATAATTATGATTTTCCTAGAGAGGCTACTGATGATTCAAGGGGAAATATAAAAGTGAATAATAAAAATTAACAAAATGTGCGCAATCTCAGAATCCTTTTTTTTTTTTTTTTTAACCTGCACCTCAATCTAAATTAATGGTTAAAAGTAGAATTTTTTGAATTCAATGACTTATTTCATATTTTTGAAGTTCTATTGCAATTAAACAAAAGCTCCTTTGTTATTTATTTCAAGTTTGCTTGTTCTGATGTTATATGCCATCTAATGACAAGTATTTATTGTTTTAATGGTGAAGATTCTCAAGATCTTCTACAGACTGTTCAGAGAAGTAGAGTTAGGAGCTTCCCTCATGTTGATGGTAACTATGCCTTGCATATTTACATACCAAGTAAGTCTACCGTGTTCATACTTTAGTTGTTTATTTTTAATATTTTGTCATGAGGTATCTCAAAGGCCTCCTACTGGATGATTATAAAGAAAGCGTTTGACAGGGCGAACCATATATTTCAGACTTCCTTACATGGACTGCGCATATTTTCCTTACAAATAAATGGAGTTTTGGGGCTTGATAAGGATTTTCAGATATGCATTTGTTCAGAATATTACTTCATCGTGTGTCCCAAAAAAAAAAAGAAGAGAATAATACTTCATCAAATCCTAGAAATTCTCATGAAGAAGTAATGTTAACGAACTTTTGTTGAAAAAGGAATGGCAAAATAGGTATAGAAATTAGTAATAAGCACAACTTACAAACTTATGGATTTTTGTGGTATCGTTATGGTTCTTGTATTTTCTGCTCTTTTTCCCTTTTGTTTTTCAAAGTTGATGAGGATGATAAATGGGTGTTAACTTACAAACAAGGGCGATTTGCAATTTCTCTGGGTTGCTTTTGTTTTAGCTCAGGACATTGTGGCAGGTGGAAAATGGGGCTAGATGTCTTATGTTCAAATCATAATGATAAGTTCTGAAAGTACCCAAATTGAAGTTTTATGTAGGATGTGGATATGCCTGTCTATTGGAACAAGCTTACTTTCAAAGTTCAACTGTTCAAGTACGTGCAGGATATCTGTGGGAAGCAGAGTTGCAATGCAGTGAACTTTTTCTGTTCTGTTCTTGCCACTAGATATATGATTTCTTCACCCTATAATGTGCTACAACTCATCCATGCTTTCTCGCAGTCTGCATACCATTTCAATCAAAGAAAGAATTGGCTGCCTTCTTGAAGAAAGTCTCATCTCAGGAGCCAAGTCTTCATGCTGTTGATGTTGATTTACCACTTAATATTCTCCATAAAAATGAAGAGAAGCTTGAACGGGCTGTTTTAGGGAGGGAATTTCATATTAGCTTGGGAAGAACTGTCCCGATACGAGTGCATCAGATTGACTCCATGGTATCCATGCTTCGACAGAAACTTCAAACTCAACAGGGGTCAGTTTGTGCTTAAATTGGTCAAGTGTCAGTCAGAACGCCATGTGTTTTTCAGTTTGCCTATGTTCATCTTTGCCTCTAACTCTTTTTCTTGTGGAGCAGTTACTGGATTGACTTTAGTAAGTGGGAAATTTTTGTAAATGATGACCACACACGCACCTTTTTATCGTTAGAAGTGGTTCAAGGAGGGCTGAGAGAGGTATGCTTTGAAGCCTTTATTTTTTTAATAATATTTAGCTGTTTTTCTTGCTATGTTAATTTTTGTGGTTATATATAACTGATTTGTGCAAGTTAAACTATTTTGTCATTGTGCTGGTAGCGTGATATTTGTCACTTGTGGCTTGGCATTTCCATTTCATTTGGTTTTTCTATTATCCATATAGCATGTTTATGTAGAGTAAATTGGGAAAACTTCTGGGTTTTTTTGTTATGAGCGCGGGAAAGTGAGTTCAAAAACCTAACCGAGAATAATATTAGTCTGTCCAAAATAATCATGGGGACCACACTTAGAAGGCCATAAGGGAAGCATCTTAAAGATCATGCCGAATTTGAAAAATTATTTGATAATTCTGTTTTGTAATATGAGAAATAGGAACACTGATATGGACATTATAGTATGGCAAAATCAAACTGGTCCAAATATTATGCCTAAGTTTTTCTCAATGTCTATTAGGCGGATGTTGGCTAGTGAAGACACAACACGTAGCACTAGCTGCTTGTAACTGTTCTTATCATATGTCATGGGTATTTGATGGGCCTAGTACTATGAAGGGGGCAATATATGGTAGAAGAAAGTCCAAAATGAATCAGAACAACCGGACACAACCAATGGGCCCAAACATAACCCATACGTAGCCCAATAACAATTGGAGTTAGTTTTTTAGGGCTGCGTGCCTGAGGGAGGTGGTCAAGGATCATGTGAAAGGATTAGGAGAGTGTCTGACCTCTCTAATGTCAGGGAAGGCTTTATCCCGTTATTTCCCATTTTGCTAGTTTTTTTCCTACTATTTTCTCACTGTTTTGCTGCTAGCTACTATTATCTCATACTATAATTAAGATTTCTAGACATGTTTACTGCATTTTCTCTCTTTCTTGCTTCATTGAAGGGGGAACTGTATCGTTTTATCCTGGTATTTGAAGTTAATATAGTAGGTTCTATCAAACTTGGTATCAGAGCGGGTGCTTTCCCAGGGCATGGTAGGAACCATAATGGAGGCAAGACTTGAGAATGTGGAAAGGGCAGTGGGAGAGGTGCAATGAGCAAGTGTGGAAGCCAGAGATGAATGCATAGAAACACGGGGTCTGATGAGACAACTTCAAGAACAGAACACAATTATTCTTGCTCAACTACAGGAGCAAAGAAATGCCATCTTATTTTAGAACCAAAACCGTCCTCCAAATGTTGAGATTCCAGCGACAGAAGGAGGAAAATGGTAGATATGACTATTAACTTAGAGGGAGATGAAAAGAGTATTGGACAGAAAAATGAGGACAACTTGGAGAAAAAGGGACAAAAATATTGTCTATAAGCTAGAAATGCCTCTGTTTGTTGGAGAAGATCCAATGGGATGGACATGTCGGATGGAACCATACTTCAATGTCATCAAAGTACCGAAACATGAGAAATACTTTAAGCTTGACGCTGCAATTGTGGGGTTAGAGGGGTGTGCTGTAAATTGGTTTCAATGGATGGAGATTAAAGCTCCCATATCCGACTAGAAAACCTTCAAAATCGCTGTGATTCAACATTTCCATTGTAACCAATAGTTTGATAATTATGAGCTGTTGGCTGGGTTAAAGCAAACCAACCATGTGTCAGAACTTAGAGAGCAATTCAAACACCTATCAGTGACCCTCCTCGGCATACCTGAGGAATCATGAGTCGGCGTATTTTTAAACAGGTTAAAGGACAAGGTGAAGGCCGATGTTTATTTAACGAAACCTCACAATCTACAAGAGTTGATGGCCTCCATTGAAATGGCCTAATACTAAACCATCTAAAGTTATCTGGTCCAATTGAAGCCCAGGATCTCCCCTTCTTAGCTTCACTAACGTGTGCGATAGAGAACAAGGTATTTGTTGGTGATTCGAACAGTGGACTTAAAAAGCAATGAAGAACAATAGGCAGCTAAGAGAGTTAAGCTCGTTGTGCAGCGTTTATTACAAGATTATCTAGATGTGTGTGAACTAAAAAAAAGTCTACCACCCCACAGTGCCCATGACGATTCTATCACTATTAAGGAGGGTTTTGTACCTCCCATTGTCCGATCCTACAGATGTGCATATGGGCACAAAACAGAGATTGAGAAGTTGGTCGAGAAAAAAGATGGTAGTGGGAGATTTTGTGTTGATTACAAAGCACTCAATTAAGTAACCATACCAGATAAGTGTCCTATACCTGCTATTGATAAGTTGCTCGATGAATTAGGGGGTGCCACCATTTTTTGTAAACTTGATTTAAAATATGTTTATCATTAAATTCGTATTAAGTCCAGGGATGAACACAATACTGCTTTCCAAACTCATGATGGCCATTATGAATTTCTGGTTATGCCTTTTGGGCTTACCTATGCATTGTCTACTTTTCAATCATTATTGAATGACATTTTCAGAGACTACGTGAGAAAGTTTGTGCTAGTCTGTTTTTGATGATCTATTGGCGTATAGCAAGGATGAAGCTTCTTACTTGGAGCATTTGAGGGTGGTCTTACAGATTTTGCAGCAGCATGAGAAAGTTATGAATCCCAAGAAGTGCTTCTGGACAGAGCAAATTGGAGTATCTTGGTCACATCATTTTAGCTCAAGGAGTGCAAGCTGACCTGACTACGATTGAGGCTATGGTCAAGTGGCCTATTCCCAAGGATATCAAGAGCTTGAGAGGATTTTTTAAGGTACATTGGATACTATAGAAAATTTATTAAAGTTTATGGAAAAATAGCAGCACCTCTTGATGAAGAAATGGCAGCACTATCTTGCTGCCAAGCCTTTCATCATAAGAACGGATCAAAAAGCACTTAAGCATTTGCTAGAGCAGTGTATTATTGCATCTGATCAGAAAAGCTAGGTATTGAAGTTAATAGGCTATAATTTTGAGATAAACTATAAATTGGGAAAAAATACAGGGATGCAGATGCTTTATCTCAATGAGACAGCCATGGTGTTGCTCTTAATGCATTTTCACTATGGCAGTACACTGATATTGAAGAATTTGAGACCAAGGTAGCTAAAGAGGAAAACTTATATGATATTTGGCAAAGAATCCTACCTATGAAAAAGTTTCAGTAGGATACCGATCACAGAGTTTCATAATTCACCAATAGGTGGGCATTTGGGGTATCTACGAACTTACAAGAGGCTTGCAGAAGTGGTGTACTAGGAAGGTATGAAAAAAGATGTGCAAGAACAAGTATCTCAACGTGAAGTTTGCCAATGTAAAAGGTATAAGGCATTTAGTCCAATGGGGCTACTACTACCCTTACCTATTCCCTTACAAGCATGCAAAGATGTGAGTATGGACTTCATTATAGGGCTGTCTATATCTAACAGACTTGATACCATTATGGTGATAGTTGATCGCCTCACTAAGCATGCCCACTTTACTCCTCTGTCACACCCTTTTTCAGCTAGTAATATGGCTGATGTTTCCATTAAAGAGGTGGCAAAGCTGCATGGGTTCCTGAAATCAATAGTTTCAGATCGTGATGGGGTGTTTATTAGACAATTTTGGCATGAGTTGTTCAAGCAATTAGGGAGAGCACTTAAATACAGTTTGGGCTACCATCCATAAACTCATTTGTTAACTAGAGCTTAGAGACATATTAAGATGCTTTGCTAGAGAATATCCTAAAAAGTGGGTAAAGATGCAAACATGGGCTGAATTTTAGTTCAACACTACCCGTAATAGGTCAATTGACACCACTCCCTTCAAGGCTCTTTGTGGCCGAGACCTTTTTACTATTTTTAAGTGGCAAGATGATGGTTCAAAAGTAGAAGAGATTAGTGAGCATATTAAAGAGTGCATTGAGGTTCTGTATCTTCTCCAGTCTTGTCTTGAGCAAGCTCAATTAAAGATGCAGCAGCAAGCCAACAAAATGAGATGAGATGTTGAGTTTATGGTGGGGTACCAAGTTTACTTGCACATTCAACTGTATAAGTTGAAAAATTTAGGTAATAGCTAACATGAGAAACTATCACCAAGGTATTATGGGCCCTATGAGGTCATTCAAAGGATTGGAAGGGTTACTTACAAGCTAAAATTGCTAGAAATAGCTAGGATGCACCCTTTTTTCTATGTTTTACACCTTAAAAAATAGCAGGTTCAACTACTTCCTAATTTCTTATCTGAGGAGTATGAGTTGCAGGTTCAGTCACAAGATGTTGTGAAAGTGCACACCATGACTAATAGGAGTAAACTGATCCTAATCAAGTGGTGTGATTTACCGGATTGTGACAATAACTAGGAACATATGCAAACTATCAAGCTGCAATTTCCTCCCTTTCCCCTTGAGGACAAAGTTAATCTTGTAGAGGGGGCGAATGATGGACCTAGCACTATGAAAGGGATAGTATATGGTAGTAGAAAGTCCAAAATGGACCAGAACAACCAGACACAACCAATGGGCCCAAACACAGCCCATACCCAGCCCAATAACCATCGTAGTTTTCTAGGGTTGTGTGCTTGAGGGAGGCAGACAAGTATCATGTGGAAGGATTAGGAGAGTCTCTGACCTCTAACGTCTGATGTTGTCTGATTGTTTTGCTACTATCTAGTGTTATCTCAGACCGGAACTAGGGTTTCCAGACCTGCCTACTACATTTTCTCTCTTTCTTGCTTCATTGAAGGGGGAACTGTACTATCTTATCCTTGTATTTGAAGTTAATACCGCAAGTTCTATCAGTATTACTTTTTGCCATGAAAGAGCATGGCATCGTTGGAATGCATATAGACTCAATGTATTAGTAGTCATTTGCACGTAAATCATGCATTTTGTGATGTGACGCCAAAAAAGTGAAAGCTAAAAATTGAAATTGAAAAGCCTCAGATATATGAATTCTTTTGGAGAGTGTTTCAAGGACGTCTTTCCTTTTGGAATGATACTGGCTCATAATGGGTAAATCTGATGACTAAGATGTTAACAAACTCAGAAAAATGAATTCGACAAATTCATTTATTGAAATTCACTTTTTGGCACACATATGCCTGAGAATTTTTTGCTTTTTAATGCATTTCAGATAACAAAGCAAATTGAAGTTGTCAATGGTGTTTATAAGCTTCACAATCTCCCTGAGTTCTACAAGGTCAGTGGTTTTATCACTTGTGATGTTATGTCTTTTTTGCACTCTTCTATTTATGGACGAGGACATGTTCTCTTTCAGGATCCTCGGCCTCACATATCCTTAGCATGGGCTTTGGGTGACATTGGTCATTCCCTGAAGAAAGTGGTTGAAGAAATAATAAAGAGCCATGCTACTGAGGAATTTGTTAAAAAATGTGCTTTTACCTATAAATTCAAACGTATTAAGTGTAAGATTGGCTGCAAAACATACAAGATTTGTAAAGTTAAAATGGACACTGATGGACATTGATATGTTTAGAAGTAGGAGTAAAATTTTTGGCTGCATAGATTTTTATCTGAAATCATTTGTGGGATTAGTGGTGAGCAGTTTGGGGACATTCTTTCTTTTAAAAAAAAAAAAAGTCTCCTCTACTTATTTTTACAAGGCAAAAAAAGATTTTTTTTGTCCTATTTATAAATCACATCATTGTAGCGTGAATGTATTATTTTACCTTTCATTTGTTATCGTGTGGATTGTTATTTTCTTGAAAGTTATATATATATATATATATTAAATAGAGAAAAAGTTGGTTGATAAATTCTAATGTAAAGTTAATGAAATTCAAAGTTTTTATTGGTTTTGACAGAAGTGACTAAGAAATAAAATCAGAAAGGTATTTATTGAATCGGTAAATTTCCTTGCAGGGTGATAAATTGATAATTTGACATGTAGTAAATTCTAAGTATGTCCTTTTAAGTTTTTGCATACCCATTAATAACTTCCATATACCACTTTCACCTAGTAATGGATCTTCATGCCACCAAGCAACTTTAAAGATGATGTGCACAAAAAAAAAAACAATAAAAGATAAATAGCATACGAAAAAGAGCTAGAGAGAGAATGTTTTCGGACATATAAGGAAGAAAAAATCATTAATGAGAAGGATACCTTTAACAAAAACCAAGGAAGTATCTGAAGGACTTGGAGTATCATTTTGGTGATGAATTGGCTAAAATATTAGCAAGGGAAGTGATCTAGTTCTAGAAAGTTAGATAAAATGACTTAATGATAGAGGGTGAGATATAGCTTCTTATCACGCTAAAACAGTGATAAGAAAAAGGAGGAATCAAGTGCACACCTTAAAAAATCATGCAAGAAACTAGATAGAAGGAAAAGAGGAGCTAGTGCAACTATGAAACTCCTTATAAAGGCTCTTTCTGGAAAAACATAATAGAGAGAGGTTTAACACAAAGCATAGTTAGAAAAAGGCTTAGCCAGGAAGAAAAGAAAGAGTTGGAAAAGCTAATGACTAATGAAGAAATTAAAGAGGCTATGTTTACAATTGGGAAGCTTAAAGCGTTGGGGGAGGATGGTTATCTAGCACTATTCTTTCAACGCAACTGGGAGATAATGGACTGTGTGTGAGACTTTGTCAAGGAAGCGTGGCTCTGTACTGAAAAAATTGGAGATATGAACAAGACTCTAATCACCCTCATTCCAAAAGTTGAGACACTAGAGAAAGTTAGCCAATTGTGGCCCATCTCATTATGCAACGTGGTTTATAGGTGCTTACCCAAGATTATAGTGAAGAGACTCAAGAAACTCATGCCTAAGTTGGTCTCACCTTCCCAAGTGAGTCTCGTTCTGGGTCGAAATATCCATGATAACGTACTCATTGCCAATGAGATGATCTGCTCTATGAGAAGGAAACAAGGAAAGAAAGGATTTATGGCTATAAAATTTGATTTGGAGAATGCATATAACAGATTGAATTGGAACTTTAGGGGAAGAGTCTTATAAGAAATTCAATGCTTGAGTGGAATGAACGACATGATAATGAAAGGTATAAGCATCACAATGACATGGTTGTTATGGTAATGGGGAGAAATTGGAGGAATTTGATCCTTTATAAGGTTTTTAGCAAGGCGATCCTCTCTCATCTTACTCGTTTGTTCTCGGCATGAAAAAACTTACATACCTCATACTAGACACTCAAAGAGAGAACATGGAGAGGAATGAAAGCGGGATGTAAGGGCTCAATTTTTACTCCAATGATGTTTGGTGACAATCTGTTTTTTTTCTTTTTGCAGAGGTTGATACTAAACAAATTGAAACTATAATGGAATGCATGTAGGTGCTTGGAAAAATATTGGGACACAAAGTGAGCAATGAGAAAACATAAATATATTTCTCAACTAATGTCGTGCAACACATCAGGAAGGAAATTTGTAGAATTTGTCAATTTAAAGAAGTGGATGACATAAGAAGGTATTTAGGTGTAGAAATATCTTTTCTGTGACGCAGAAAAAATAAATACAAGAATATGCTCAAGGGGGTAAGAAAGAGGCTAAGTGAATGGAAAGCATCAAGTCTATCAACGGTAGTAAGAATCACTTTGGTAAAAGCAATAACAAGCTCAATGTCTATTTACCCTATGCAACATGATAGATTATTGCAAGAAGTTGTTGATGAAATTGAACAAGAGCAGAGGAAGATTATATAGAGAGAACAAGGAAGCAAGAGGAGATGGCATGCTATTGCAGAGGATCAAATGTGCAAAGTAAAAGAGAAAAGTGGAGTGGGTATTCGATACATGAAAACAATGAATGACACTTTTCTATTGAGGTTACAGTGGAGGATGCGAAAACAACCAGAAGATATGTGGGTTCATATCTTAAAAGGGATATATGAGAGGGATGAACAAGAGGGAAGAAAAATTGTAGCAAAGGCAAGTGATTCCTGGTTGTGGAAAGAATTGGTGAAAATGGAGGCGTTTCGTGAAGAGATAGAAGTGAGAGGGGGACAACAAACAAATGTCTGGTTTGACTGATGGGTACCCTAAGAAGAGACGCTCAAAACAATGAGGATGGAATCAACAAGCAACTGACAGTAAGTGATCTGGTTAGGGAGTGATATTTTCATTTGTTCGCGTTTTAACTTAGGTTGTTAGTAGTGTTTTTGTTGAGTTTTATAGGTCTTAATTAGTTTTAATCTAGTTAGTTAGAAGTTTTGAGTAATTGCATCACTTTAGTTTATTCAAGGGCATTTTGGTCACTATTGTTGTGATCACTCGTTAGTCGTTATTTGCATTCCTTTTTAGAATTCTAGATATTACAACTGGTTGAATTTCCTTGCAGATCATTTAGAATGTCAACTCAAAATTTGGAAATGACAACTAAGAACCAAAGGTATTGTTGTAAAGGACTAAGGAACGTTCCAAAAATGATAGAAAAGGACCAGAGGATCATAACGCACACTTCATTAATCTGTGCAATCCACCATGACAAATGACTTGTAACAGTACTAGATTCATATTTTCAACTCGAAATCCATTTGCCCACTTGGTATGATTTAGACTATCTAATCCTTGTCGAAACCAAAAGCAATAGGCAAAGACAGTACAAATAGTTGCAAAACTAGGATTTCCTCTCTTTGAAATAGTGGATACAGAGGGGTGTAGAGGAGGATTGTGGTGCCTGTGGAATGAACCAGCAAGGCATGTGGAGATAGTAGAAAAATCTTTACAATTTATCCATGTTCAAATTATAAACCATGAGTACTAGACCTGGTACATGACAAACATATATGTGAGCCCGGTGGCATCTAGAAGAAAGGAGCTTTGGAGAGACCTAAGGAGGATGCGTGAAAATACTCTAGATGCATGGTGCTTGAGAGGCGACTTTAACGCCACACTCATGGTATGATGAAAAATTGTAATATCCACAAACGGACCCTTACAAGCATTTCATAGATCTTATGGATGAAGTGGAGCTACATGATCTTGATTTTATTAGACCAAAATTTATGTTCATGCGATGGTGTAGAAAGCAAAATAGATATATGTTTGGGATCACTAGAGTGCATTGATGTGTTCCCCAATAATTTGGTGACTTACTTACCTTGGTGTAAATCAAACCACTGGCATTTACTGTTATGACTTGATGGTTGTTTAATGAGATGAAATGACGAGTGACTGTTCCAATTCCTTGTAGCATGAATTTTACATGTTGAGTTCACTATGGAAAGGAGAACTAGAACAATGGAAGTAAGTGGAGAGAACATGCATCAATTTTAGGCTTGCAAAGTTTGGAACAAACATACTTTTGACTTCACTGGCATAAGAAAAAGGAATACCATAAAAACACTTGAACAAGAGAATATGAGTAGAAGTGCATACCAATCTCTCTAATGAACTTAAAGATCTACAGTAGATTCTCTAGAAGGAGTTAGAAGAGGTAATGCTCTAAGAATCATTAATATGGACTTAGAAAGCTAGAATGGATTGGGTTGTGAGTGAGGATAAAAATGCCAAGTATTTTCATAATCGTGCAAATGGAAGAAGGAAAAGAAATTTTGTGGGGCCATAAAAGATGGTAACGATGATTGGGTCTATGACCAACAATAGATAAAAAGACTAGCAATTAACTTCTTCTTGGTTTTGTTTAAAGATGAGAAAAGAGAATAGACATTGCTTGCATGCACATGTGCCTATTCGGATTGAGGGGGAGATGATTTGAGATACCTGTATAGGTTGATAGATGATATTAACATGGGGGCCCTAAAAGCTGCTAGATCAGATTGGCTAAATATGTTATTCTTTCAAAGTCAGTCGAGTCATGTTGGGGCTTCAATGTGTGATTACATTTGAAAATTTTAGGAGCAACCAACTGAGGTTGCAGAGATCAATGATACTTCCCTTGTGTTAATCCCAAAGGAAGAACATCCTGAAGAGTTGAAAAATTTACGACCTATCAGTCTTTGTAAAGTTATTTTTAAAATTACCACAAATATGGTGGTAGACAGGCTAAAGGGGATCATTTCACAAGTGATAAGCCCAAAGCAATACAGCTTTGTACTAGATCAACATAGCTCAGATAATATAATTATTGGTCATGAAGTCATGTCGTCTGTCTAGTTTCTTGTCTTTAGGATTACAAGAGACAGGTCCTCTTAAGATCTCATTCTAATTCTTACACTTGTTTTCAATCCGTCTATATAGACTCCCATATTAAAGTGCATGGAATCCTCTATTTCACTACATCCAAAGGTATAAATAGCTTATGTATTCGATCCTCTTCGAAGCCATAATTATGCTATGTATGCCTTAACTTGATCAAACAGCCACATAAAGGTTTTAATTTTAATAATTTCGATTTAAAAGTTGAAGAAATGTGGTTATAAAATTTTAATAAGGAAAACATGTAAGATAAAAGAGTAAAAAAAAAAAAGAAAAGAAAAAATCGTGTAACCTTACTTCTCCATTTTTAAAAAAAAATTAAACACTTAATATTTTCCCCTCTCATCTATTTTTTTTCATGCCAAACAAATTGTGAGAGCATAGGGAAGCGACTTATAACTGAGTCTTCCAATTGCTTTTCAATGTTGTAATGAGAGATTTGTTAGAATGAAAGAACGCCTAAGAGGAGGGTGAACTAGGTTGTATTAAAATTATAACAATAATGTACATGAAATAAGGTAGACTTAAAAAAAAAATTTTCACCAAAGGAGTAGTAAGTAAGAAGAATACAAGCAGATTATGCTAGTTCAGCCTGACCATTTAACCTAAATCATATCCCTAAAACACATATGAGAGTTCCATTATAGTTGTCAAGATTTAACAGGCTCTTGGTGCCTTAATACAATAATTGAATACACTCAAATGCTTTCCCCTTATTCTTTGTAAGGACATAACCCACTCAAGATTCCCACAATCTTGAGTATCTCTTGAAGTGAGTAATGAAAGCTTATATATTTCTCTCTTACGGAGCGTAAATGATCATCACTGAAGCTTAGTATTACAACTCAAAAAAATAGAGTAATAAATAAACAAATTGAATGTAGCAAAGTGGTAGTTCATGTTCGTTCATGGTCTATTGAATGCTTCATCTATCTATAATTGGTCTTCATTAACTACCTGTTATACTCAAAGCTTTCTTACCGATGCAAAGAAGATTGAATAAGTTAGTAGCTTGTAACAGTTGTGATGCATTTAATACTTCTAATATAAATTGGCTTAACCAATGTCATTTTTTTGTTGGGCTACTAATCATGTGATAATCTTGCTTAAATGCATCATTAGTAACTCATAGAGTCAATGAGATTAAAATAACAATCATTGTGTGAGCTTTAAACAATTAAACATCAAGTGTCTAGCACTCTTGAACATATTTAGAACTTTGAAAAGAAAAAATCTTCAAAACTCGAGTCTTTCATCGAGAAGGCAATTTTTCAAAAACTTTTTTGAGAAAACTTCTTTAAACATAATTCGCCTTGAAAAATTAAGATAAACCAATCAAAGCATTTTAACCAAAAATTAGGTAGATTAAAAACGTATTTGTTATCATCAAAACATAGATACCAACATTCTTCCTCTTTTTGATTATGGTAAAGCTTTATGAAACAATAAAGTAATAAAGACAGATAGTAGACACATAAATGAATTGAACAAGAGTTAGATGGAGATTAAGAGTAATAAGGCTCAGTACAAGATAGCATTAAACTAGAATTTTTCTAAGTAACAAAGTTTAGTACAACAAGCATAGTAGTTCATTAATGCTCTGTTGAATGCTTTGTCTATTTATAGTTGGTCTTCATTAATTATTTGTTAGATTCAAAGCATTGTTACCGCTACAAAGAAGATTAAGTAGGTTGGTAGCTTGTAATGGTTGTGATGCATTTAATTCTTTTGACATAAAGTGGTAACCAATGTCATTTTTCTATTGGACTACTAATCCTATGATAATCTTACTTAAATAAATCATTAGTAATTCATGAAATCTATGAGATTAAAAGAACAATCATTGTATGAGCTTTAAACAATTAAACATCAAGTTTCTAGAACTCTAATCGACAAATGTATCTCTCGAGTTGGTTTTCATTAAATGTCTCTAATGCAACATTGATTATCAATTATGTTGTCAAAAAAAGACTCCTCAGTTTGCTTCTATTTTTTGTTGGTCAGAACAAAATATCCTACAAAACAGGCTTCTAGATACTTTAATGCTTAAGTTAGTTAACAAAACAATATAATGTTAGATTTAAATAACTAAATCAAGAAAATTGACAAAATTTCTTACAATTTATTAAGATTTACTGCTTTCAATTCTCTTCTTATATATGTGAACTATTGTTGTGTACGAAGCTTTGTGAAGATATTAGTAAGTTGAAGATCGGTGGAAATGAATTCAATCTTCACATCCTTTTTTTTTTTTGCACATGATCTTGAATAAAGTGATGTTGAATATCAATATGCTTAGTTTGGTCATTATGTACTGAATTCTTTTGGAGACTTATTGTGCTTGTGCTATCATAAAGAATAGAAATTTCTTTGAGATTAAGCCCTAAGTCTTGTAATTGTTGTTTCAACCATAATACCAGAGCTCAACAACTAGCTGTAGCCATAGACTCAGATTCTATAGATGAAATGGCTATAATGTCTTACTTCTTGTCGAACCATGAGAAGAGAAAACCTCCAAGAAACTAACATTGTCTACTTGTACTTTTTTTGTGTGACTATTTTATATTGGGAAAATTCTAATTAAATCCATTTGAAATAGCAAAATCCTAATTTAAGTATACATTTTTAACAAATTCTTAATTAGGCCAAGAGGCCTAATTGGAGATTTCTAAATGTTGCTAAAAGACCAAAATGGCCTTCATAATTAAAAAGCCTAATTTTAGTTTTAATTCTTTTAATTGAATTTAACTAACATGTTTTTTTCTTTAAATATTATCATATGAAAATTTGGCCAAAAAATTATCATATAAAAAAAAATCACGATTATGGCCAATAAAAAATAACTGAAAAGTCAAGATAAAAAAATGTAGAATTTCTAGATATCCATAGAACAAAAATATGGGAACTAATAAAAATTTTACGATTTCAAATGTTAAAGATTAACAGGATCAAAGATTTTTTTTGTGTGAGAAAAAATCAAATAAAAGATTCATGAAATTCTTGAAAATCTATCAAAATTAATTTTACTGTTTCACAAATTACATTGAGACATATCAATTCATTTTTAATTTTTCGGCCTCCAAGATTTATTCAATGTCAAATTTTTATTATATAAAAAATAACTAAAAGGTCATAAATTCTAAAGTTGACATAATGTCCACAAGTACGAAACACAACTCTGACATAAAGTCTAAGAAAGTCCACGCCCTCATTAGTAAATCTACTAGAATAATTAAAACTAAAATTAGGCTTACACCTACATTCAGTTTTTCTTTTTGATTACAAAGAGGCATTTTGGTCTTTTAGCAACATTTGAAAATCCCTAATTAGGCCTCTTGCCCTAATTAGGAATTTGTTAAAAGTATAAGCCTTAATTAGAATTTCATTATTTCAGATGGATTTAATTAGGATTTTCCCTTTTATATTCTCCATGGTCAGCATCTAAATAAGCTAATAATTATTCTGCTCCACCTTTAAGATAGTAGATTCCAAGGTTTGGTGTTCCTGCAAGGTGATTGAATATTCTTTTGACAACATCTTCTTGTGATTTCTTTGGAGCTGATTGATATCTTGCACATAATCTATCACATCCAGTAATATGGTAAATAGGAGTAAGGATCTTTCTAAGCATTTACAGGCCAAAATAATATGAAGAAATAGAAGAACATAATTCTTAAAATTTATGTTAATGTCGGGGCAAAAGAACAATTCCACAAAAAATACGGGCAGGATTATGTAATTTTGAAAATATGTTAGAAATTCCTAAAAATTACAGAATAATCATGGAAATTAGAGGAAAGCCCCTGAAAACTATATTAATTTTTAAAAGGAAGAATCTTGATGGGTATTTATTATGATTTTCCAGTTAGTTTTGGAAGTTTGACTAATTAAGAAAAATTGGTCAAAATTAATTATAAAAAAATATTTTTGAGCTTTGGAAAATTGATAACAAATAGGGATAATATACTTTGGGAATTATATGACAATGTACAAGTGGTTTTATGCCCAAATTATCCCTAAAAAATTATAAAGGAATTTAAGGGTGAATTAGGCCAAATTGAAGTCTTTTATTTGGGAAATTCCAAATAAATACTCTTAAGGAAAATTAAATTTCAAGAAAATTCACAAGGTATCCCAAGGAATTATAAGAGATTATGAACTAGAAGAGAGCCCCTTAAATGCTAAGAAATTTCTTAACAGCTTTGCCAAACAAAGAAATCCCTATGACAAGGAAAATAGTTTTCCTCTTTATAATTAGTGGAAAATTAAGATTGTAACAAAGGAGGGCATTTTGGGAAGAGAAAAATGAGAAGAATGGATTATGGATCTAACAAAAAATAATTACAGTGACCAGGATACTGTAATTATAGAATAGGAATTAAACTCAGAACAAAGTGCACTGCTAAAGTGAAAAGCTCTCTCTTGTCTTTTACTTAGCCCACAAGTTGCCACTTGTCAAGCCATCAATAGAGAGGATTTGAGTGCCAAGTGTCAAGCCAAGGGTGGAGAGTATTTTGACTTTAGAAAATGGAATTCTTTTGGAATTAAATAAATGATGAAAGAGGTTGCAAGAAGAGATAGGAGCTTGACACTTCATCATGGCAATTAGTAGGACCTTGGAGGGTTAATGCAAGAGACAAGGCTTATAAATAGACACTCCTCCCCTCTTGCAAGACACATATTTTGGCCAACATAGGGAACCTCTTCCAAATTTGATTCTTGAAGTGTGAACAAGAGAAAAGCTACTACCTTTGATCAACTAAGCTTGGATTTAAGATTAGTAGGTTGTTCTATTGTGTTCTTGCTTTGATTCCTTAGTTTGTATAGTTGAAAAATTTGTTTTCCCTCATGGAGAGGTACTCGCCAAAATTATAGAGGGTTAGGAGAAGGAAGTTTTGATGTTGTACCTAGTTAAAACACGTTGGTTCAAGGTTATTTCAAGTAGTTTGTGTTGATATTTGAAAGATCTCATGTTTGGTTGATGAAGGGTACTGTTTGGCCATTCTGAAAACTATACCTTAGGATGTGTTTTTCATAGTTTTGATGCTTTCATTGTGTTTAAAATGAAAAATGATGTGAGGTAAACCTAAAGAACAAGTATTAGAAGCATTAGAATTCAAGTTATAATTTTTGGAGTTCAAAACCCCCTATTTGGCAAACACTGGTTCTTAAGGAAAGAATTTTCTGTTCATGAATCCAAGTTCATATTTGGATTCTACATAAAAAATTATATAGGATTGACCTAAGAGGGTAATTTTAGGTTAAAGAAAACAAAGCTCCAAAATTCAAAGAATTAAGGGTTAAAGGCTTACTTAAGCTTTGTCATTGAGTAATGTGTGGTTTCAATTGTAATGTGGCTACCCTTTTTGTGCAATGTGGTGTTTAGGATTTGATATTTGTGGAGGGAAGGAGCAAGAACAAAGAGCAAAGAAGCAATTGGATCAAGATAGCAAGATTTAATTAACTCTTAATATTGACATTGCATTGATTATTAATGCATAGATAATTGCTATTATGTGGTTGAATTATGATGATTGTGATGTGGCTGCTCCTTGCATTTTATTGCCTTAGCTATTACATGTTAGAGATTGCCTAATTATGAGAGAATTAGTTCTCCAATGATAGCTAATGTTGAAATGCTTTGATGATGATGCATGCTTGATATTATGGTTGATTATTCTTACTATTAGGATTTCAATGAAATCTCATTCCTTCCAAATTTAATTCAATATTCTAGGGCCTGAACCATCCAAGAAGAAGAAAAAAATTCAGGAATGATTGAACAGTGTATAAACCATGAAACCATTTGACTTTTGGCAATGTATAATCATGTATACATAGATGTTATAACCCTATTAAGCTGTTGACTTAGAGCTACGTTTTGACTGTTACTAGATGAATTAAATTCTGAAATTTGGTATGGTTATATTTCATGTCTTGATCTTTAAATCAATAAGACATTTATATGATTTATGGTGATTTTTCAAAGTTAAGGTTTGAATTCTGGAAAGGAAAAATTTTAACCAATAGAACAATAGTAACTTCCATACAAATCTGGCACTGTTTCACACCAAATTATTCTTAAGATTACTGTTCCTTGAAAGAGAATTCAAAGAGCTTTCATTAACACTTAGAACCACTCCATTTTGATTTTTCTAGAATTAGTTATGAATTTTTAAAATTGGATAGAAAATCTGGAATTACCAAATGAATAGTGTTTCTGTAACTAGCGTCCTATTTTCGTTTTGTGAGCTTAAGGCCATCCAAGTGGTCAGAGATAGTTCTAAATGGACTATAAGGTATAGGTGTAACATAATCCCACACTAAATTGAATGTTAGGTCTACTTGCTGTGAGATAGAGTAATGAGCCAATTATTTCTCTGTATCTTGTTATATTTACATCTTTGCCCTTCTGATCAGCATCCAATGAGATAGTGTTAGATTTAAGGTTTTGATGATGACAAAGTAAAATGTTAAATCTCTTTGCATATCATTACTAATAGCTGTTTATCGATCACCTATTGGATAAATGCATTTTCGGATCACCTTCTAGATAAATAGCTAAGTTTCTCTGTGAATAGTTACTATTAAGTCATTATCGATAACCTGTTGGATAACTAGAGTTTCGGATCACCTTTCAGATAAATAGTAAGTTTCTCTGGATTTAAGGTTTACTAATAAGCATTTATTGATGACCTTATCGATAAATAAGGTTTTCGATCATCTTTCAGATAAATGGGTAGGTCTCAATGAACTATATCTTGCTAAACGCTCACTAAAACACTTTTTGAATTATCGATGCTTTTATCAATATCTATAATCCTCAATAACTTAATCTGAAACTGAGTAAGTATTGCTTTACTAAGCTATTCTTGTTGTTCGATAAAATACTCGATAAATTCCTTTTTTGTTTTTTAAAGGTTACAGGTTTCAACCAAACATTTATTGATGACATTATCAATAAACGTATTTATTGATCATTCCATCGATAAATACACTTATCGATCAGAATCATGTTTTTGTTAGGATTATAGTTTTGATGATAACAAAGTCAGATAATTTGGGTTAAGTATTTTGATCGATCAACTGATCGATCAATCGTTTATCGCTAAGGTTTCAGATAATTGCTCAAATGTAAATCAAGTTTATAGTAGGTATTTGGATCGAAGAACTATTCGATAAGCAATTAATCGATAAAGTGATCGATTATCGCTAACGTGAATATCACACAAGAGTATGGTTAATTATCGATCAACTGATCGATAATATCAGATAAACAATCGAGTTACTGATAAGAGAACCAAATCTGAAGTGTATTTATCGATCATGTGATCGATAAATCAGTTATCAATAACGACTTCGATAAAAGGTAACACAATCTACTTATTCTGCACATTAATTCTGTTACCAATTTATCGATCATATTCTCGATCATTTGTTTATCGATCACATGTTCGAACATTATGCTCTAATTCTCTGAATGCAGGTAATCAACTTCACTGATGGATCGATAACCTTATTGATCATAAAATTATCGATCACATGATCGATAATCAATGTCTTTATCTACTCTTATTTAGTTTTCCTGCAACCAAATTATCGATAACATTATCGATAAATTTAACTTGTTTGCATAAATAACTTTTCACATAACATGATCGATAAAGTGTCTAAGGATTGCTATATTCGCATTAACTTATGTTGAACTATTTTTCGATCACCTAATCGATCATTGGTTTTTCAATACTATGATCGATCATTCAATTCCCTGTAACTCATGTTTTCACAAAACGTGATCGATAATCAGTTTCCTTGTCTTACAGGATTAAATTTCTCTTCTTACTTTATTCGATCATTTGTTCGAATATTCATTGATCGATCAGCTGTTCGATCACTTCAGATAGTCTGTGTCTTTCATTGAATATATACATGCCCATGGTTTATCGATAACATTATCCATCATACATTTATCGATAAGTTGTTCGATCATCAATGACTGAAGTTTCATTTCAATAACATTTGAATTATCGATAATCTGTTCGATCAAACAAGTGTTCGATCACTTGTTCGATCATGGAATGATTTCCTCCTGCTATGATAATTCTTAGAGTCAATGATCCAACACTTAATCGATAATATTGGTGATCTAATTCGAAAAGTCTTCATTCTGTTTATCGATAACTTGATCTATCATCAAGTAATCGATCATCTCTTCGATCAAACTAAACCAGAATGACTTTCTGTTCTTCTTACTGATAAATGATTTCGTCACAAATCTTTGAATGATAAATTTGTTTTCTCTTCTTTGTTCAAGATTAAAGTATTCATCGCAAGACTCTCATTTGTTCAAAGCTTAAAATATGCAGATTAATGAAAACGAGTGCAACGGCTCTTCAACGAGATTACGTAGACTGCGACCTACAGTGTCAGAAGCTCAGACGCATTAATGGCGGAGCCGTTGAAATCAGCGAAACACGCAAACGGAATCACAATGGCTAGAAGCTCTTCCGTCTAACGGCTACTTAACGATATCAACTATAAAAGGCGCGAAGAAGCATTAATGAGAGATTGAATACCGGAACTACCACCTGCGATTATTTAGTTTAGCATTCAATACTCTGTTTTCACGTTACTACCGAGCATCAGTGTTTATCATTAAATTCACTCTGTAAGAGAGCCAATTACTACTCTCATTAAAAACTTGAGTGATACTCAAGAGTGTGGACTCTTGAGAGGGCTTGTATCCTTACGAGAGTAAGGGGGAGTGATTGAGCGATTCAATTACTGTACCGAGGCACCAAGAGCCCTGTCGATCTTGGAAGATAGTGAAATACTCAGAGGTGTTCTGGGGACTGGAAGTAGGTCACGTGGTTTAGACCGAACCAGTATAAATCTTGTGTCTCCTCTCTGCGGTTAAATTTCTTCTTACTCTGACTCCCTGTTTTTATTCAATACTGACACGCATTTGATTTTAAATTTTTGTAACTCACCCAATTCACCCCCCTCTTGGGTGAGATTGTTTCTAACAGTTTTCCTGTCTTACTTGTCTCTGTCTAAGTTTTTGCTTGAAGAATTTTTTTATAGCACTTTTTTGATAAACTCAATTATGGATAACCTCTCAAATAAAACTATTCAAAATGGTTTTCTAAAGTTACTTCAATTATCAATAAACTTTGGGATAAAGTGAATAATCGATTACATGTTCTGTAAAGTTCAGTAACGTTGCTCGAAATTGTTCTTCACACTATTTTTTTTTAGAAAATATGATATTATTCTATCTTTAAGCTTTTCACAGCCTTCATTAATCATCTTATATTTTGTTAAAAAGTAAAGATGGTCCCTGATTCAAGAAACTAATATCTTCAATTTTGTCCAGAAGGATTCTCATGATAAATCACTTTAGTTAACTTTCTCTCTTTATCGATAACCTTTCCTATAATGTCCTTGATCCATAATGACTTCAATAAATGAGTTTGATTTTCAAGTTCTCTCATTTCCAATTAATCAATAACCTTATCTGTCAAGCTACTTATTAATGAGATCTTCGATAAACTGCTTCTATGATTCTCTAATCCTTGATTTGTGATTTTCACTTCATGTATTAAACTCCAAGGATGATCATCTCTTCTGTTATTCATTTATATTCTCTAGTTAAATAACTTATTACATTTTTACAGATACATTTCTACAGGTTACAAGGCTTAACAGATATGTTATAGGCTTAAGCTACTGTTAGAAGTGCATTTAATACAAAACAACCGTTGCAACTACCAACCTACGCAAACGATATTCCAACAGTTATAAGCTCTTGTGTCTAACAAAAAACTAGAATTCTCTAACTATAAAAATTGTGAAAAGCATTGATTGCAGTAGTGAATAAACTTGAGCTACCAACTGTTGAATTAATTTCTATATTCAATACTCTATTTTTCATTTCTAAGCGTCAATGTTTATCATATATACTCTCGAAAGAGAGTTTGTGAAATCATTTATTTCCTTCAATGAGTGACTCAAGAGTCTGGGACTCTTGAGGGGATTGTATCCTAATAGGAAGTACGAGGGAGTGATTGAGAGAGAACTCAATTACTGTATTGTGGTGCCAAGAGCCCATTGAATCTTGGAGTATAGTGAAGAACTCAAAGGTATTCTGAGAACTGGATGTAGGTCAAGTGGTTGGGACCGAATAGTATAAATTCTGTGTGTTCTTCTTCTTAAACACTTCTTCGGTGAAATCTTTTTGAACTTATTTCCTTTTCTTGATTCTGTTATTTATTTTTAAAAAGAAAAATTTTTATCATCCAATTCAACCCCCTTTTGGGTGAAACTGCCACTAATAGATAGCTGAACTCATAGGAGTTTTTGCGCCTTTTGCTTGATCGAAACCATATTTTTTCAAGAGTTCTCTAAGATATTTGGTCTAAGAGAAAAAAAATTTCATCCTTCTTTTGCTTAATTTGTAGTCCAAGAAAGAAGTTGAGTTCTCCCATCATGGACATTTCAAAATGTTCCTGCATATCTTTAGCAAAATTTAGACAAAGATCATCATTAGTAGCACCAAAAGTAATATCATCAATATAAATTACAGTATATCCTTCTTAGTTCTTTTAATAAAAAAAGGCTATGCCTACTTTGCCTCTTTCAAAATTTTTTCTATCAGGGAATTGCTAAGACATTCATACCAAGCTCTAGGAGCTTGCTTTAAACCATATAAAGCTTTCTTGAGTTTGAAAACATGATTAGAAAAGTTTGGGTCTTCGAACCCAGGTGGTTACTCAATATAAACTTCTTTCATGATATAACTATTCAAAAAAGCACTTTTAACATCTATTTGATAAAGTTTAAAATCTTTTATGCAAGCAAAGACTAAGAGTACTCATATGACTTTTAATCTAGTTACTGGAGCATATGTTTCCTCATAATCAATTTCTTCCTCTTGATTATAGTCTTTAGTAACTGGTCTAGTTTTGTTTCTGACAATTACAATAGGTTTCTTGAGCTTATTCTTGAATACTGTAACACCTCATCAAATATGATCTGTATACTTGGCATTAAGTACAAAACCTCATACAAGCTTAAGGACAATCCTAGTAAAAACACCAGCTTAACTTAAGGTTAATAACAAACTATATTCAAATAACTCAAAGTACCAATTAAGTTCTCACATGCTATAAATAGAAAAATAAAGAAAAGAGGTCTTATAGTCATTGTAATTCCATATAAATACACACATACTAGATGATATGAGAGTAACGAACGGACCGGCTAGAATCAAGTAACGAACGGACGGTTGATCAAGGTAGGACCTTAAGAGAACCTGTCTCTTACAACCTTAGCCATGAAGACACCACAAGGTTAATCGATCCCTTGACACTGTCGAGTATTCTCACAAGAATACAAGGATGCAAGCAAAGCTCGCACAGAGAGAAATAAACTCAATTCTCATTCATCCAAGTCTCTATTTTAAGTACAAAAATGTAGCCTATATATAGTTAACCATAAAACACTCTAGAATCAGTATCTTAAGACATAAATGCTAGGGATGATGCCTCATTAATGATTATTTGACTATGGGAGGCATCATTTCTTACATAGAAATAAAAACAAATAACTTAAACTTCAAGAACAAATCTGCTATTTGAAAATAGAAAACTGTAAAATAGGAAACTAATTAAAACAAACAGAATCCTAATTAATGTTAATAATATCACTCTTGATGCTTCTTGAATCTTCTTGGACCTTCTGTAACACCTTAAGTTTATACCAATTAACTTGCCTTGCGGAAGCATTTGGAATCACTTTTGGAGACTACAAGTTATGAAAAATTGTCACATCCAGAAATATGGTATTTAGGAAATAGGAATATTCCTAAATAATTAAGAGTCAAAATGACAAGGAGAAATAGAAGAATTTTGGTGGAAAATAATTATTATAATTTTCCAAGCCAATTATAGAAAGTTTGACTAATTAAGGAAAATTGGTCAAAAGTAATTATGGAAAAATATTTCCAAACCTTCAAAAATTAAGAAAAAATAAGGAAAATATTCCTTGAGAATTATATGGGATTATAAAATTAGTTTTATGACCAATTTGCCCTTAGAAAAATTACAAGGGAATTTAAGGGCGATTTAAGCTAGTTTAAGGTCTTTTATTTGGAAAATTCTAAATAAATATTTTTAAGGAGAATAAAATCCCAAGAAAATTCTTATGATACCCCAAGGAATTATAAGAGATTATGAAATTAAAAGAAGGCTCTCAAGTATCCAGGATTTTTCCCAATTCTTTGGAAAAGTGGAAAAATCACTAAAGAGAAGGAAAATAGTTTTCTTTTTTATTTAATTATTGGGAAATTAAATTTGAGTCAAAGAGGGAAATTTGGGAAAACAAAAATGAGCAGAATAATTTATGGATCTGACAGAAAATAATTACAGAGGCCAGATCACTATAATTATAGAAAAGAAGTTAAACCCAGAGGCCAGATCACTGTAATTATAGAAAAGAAGTTAAACCCGGAGTAAAAGTGTATCGATAAAGCAAGACTAGAGTCTTGCAATTCAAATGGTTCACATTGAGGCATGTGTCAAGCCCCTAATGGAGCTGATTTAAAGCTTTCCAAGTGTCAAGCCTCAAGTGGAGGAGAGTTTGACTTTGGAAATTAATTACAATATGAATTAAGTTAATTAAAGGGAAAATGCAAGACTAAATAGGCACTTGACACTTGGCTCCTCATTAATGAAGGTTGTTGGGATATTTTCGGTGCCTTAATTGAGCTTATCCTTCCCCCAAATCAGACCATTATTTTGTGCAAGAGGGAACCTAGAGAGAAAAGAGAGAGTTCAAAGGGAAATCAAGGGAAAAGCTACCAACTTGATCATACAGCCAAAGATTCAAGGTTAGTTCTTGGTTCTAATTGGATCCTTGCCTTGTTTTCTTTATTTGTATGGTTGAAAATTTTGGTTTCCTCTCTTCTTTGGGTGCTGGACGAAATGTTTATTAAGTGGGGAATGAAGTTTGGTTGTTAGGTCTTGCTAAGACACAACAACACAAGTTAGATCCTAGTGCTTGCAAGTGATTATAGTTGGTTTTGAAGCATTTTTCATGATTAATTCCTTGAGTGTTATTTTCGGCCAAAGCTAGATCTGGACCCTAGGATGAGTTTTTCAAAGTTTTGAGGCTTCCATTCTGTTCAAAATGAAAAATGGTGTAGGGTAAACCTAAAGAACAAGTGTTGGAAGCCTTAGAATCAAAGTTGAGATTTTTGGATAATCAACCCTAAGGGTTCGGCCAGATCAAAACTGAAGGAGGAAAATTTATTTTGTTAAATCTAAGTAGATATTTGGAATCTACATGAAAAACTATGTAGGAAAAGGTCAAGAGGGAATTTTTAGGGTTTATGGAAAATAACTCTAAAAATTCAAGAACAAAGATGGAAGCTTTAAGGGGTTAGAGGTTACTTGATTTATGTTGTTAATTTTTCATGAGGAATGGTTGATAATTCTTGCTGCCATTTTTGTGGATTTCCATGTTAGGGTTTGGCATTTGTGGAATCAAGAAAGAAGAACAAGAAAATCAAAGAGCATTGGATTAAGGTAGTAAGATTTAATTGACCTTAATGTTGAATGTTGCATTGATTGCTATGCAATTTCATGTGCTATTATGTGGTTGAACTAAATGATGATGATGATGATGATTGTGTAGCTATACTCCTTGCTTTATGTGCCTTGGCTATTGCATGTTAGAGTGCTACATGTATGAAGTAAAGTAGTTCCCTATTAATAGCAAAAGGTTGGAATGCTTGTAATTGATGCATGTTAATGTTTTGGTTGATTGATCTTGCTACTGGGATTTTTAAAAATCTCATCCCCCAAATATAATGTAACATTTTAGGACCTCAAATTCTCAAGAGCAAGCTGCAGATTGGAGGCTAATTTATGGTGATATACCATAAAAATTCGTGGACATTTGATTATGTATAAATCCCATGTTTGGTGCTGTAATCCTTAAGCAGGACGTTAGTTTAGAGCCACGGTTTATTTAGTGACTGAACGAATTTCTGCACGAAATTTGGCATGGTAAGAGTTGACGTCCTGAGCTTCAAATTGATAGATAGCACATTAAAAATGACTAAGTATACAATTTTTAATGATTTTTCAAAGTTAAGGTTTAGAATCTGGAATGAGGATTTTTGGCAAATGGACAGTGTTACCTTTCACAAAACCTGACACTTTTCCAGAAGGAATTGGATCATGAGAGTATTTTTTCATGAAAGAGGACTTAAAGAGCTTTAAATATAATTTTGAACCACCCCAATTGGAGTTTTGTGGAATAAGTTAAGAATTTTTGAAGTTGGGCCAGAAAACTGGATTTTACCCGATGAACAGTAAAAATCCGAAAATCAGCGTTTTTCAAGAGTTTTTGAGCCCAAGACCATCCAAAGCAGTCTAAAATGGTTTTAATTAAACCCTAGGTGGTTGAGATAGTAAGGTGTGACAAAAATCATGTTTGAAACTTTATATTACCCTTAAGTATGAGAAAATGCTTAAAAAATTGGGGAAATCACAAATAAAGACCCTCGAATTAGCAAAATCACTCTATGGTCACCTGAATAAACCAAATTACCATGAGGGACCCGGTCTCAAATTGCAATTAGCAAATCACACCTAAAAGACTAAAATACCCTTCAATTACTTAGATTCAATAACGAAGGCAAACATTAGTGAGAGACCTCTTCTTTCCTTCTTCTCCTCGGACTTCCTCTCCCTCTCTTCTTCTTTCTCTTTCTTCCTTGGGTCGAAGCAGCATCTTCGTTGGGTCTCCTCCAACTCCTTGCGTAGGATATCAGCAGGGTGAAGAGAGGAAGGTGGTCGGTGATGAAGGAATGGAAGATTTGGGACGATTTTTTGCAATTCTGAAACAAGGAGTGATTACGACCTTTTTCTTGAACAATGGTGATCAACCTTATGGATTGTTTTCTCTGTTAGCAAAGAAGAAAAAGGCTGAGTTCTTTAAGCTATTGATACAAGCTACAGGGTTCGCTGGTTTGAATATTTTAAAGATTTTGAAGATGGTCTAGTTGAATACTATCTTCTTTTTGTTTACTTGTATCTGGGAATCGATAATCTTCTCATTTGATTTAGAGTTGCTGGTTGCTGTCAAAACACCTCTGGTTTTTTGTTATTTGACTTACTATTGTTGTAATTTTACTTAGTAGTGTTGTAACTACAGATTGGTTAGTTTGATCATAATAACATGGCGTGACAATCTGAAAATGTCGGTATTTTGTTTATGGGCAGAGCAATGTTAACATTTAGTATTTATAGTTGTAAATGGTATCAATGTAGATCCATTTAATGTTCTGAAATTCATGATAGACCTCCTCACTGAGTTATAATTTCATTTACCACAGTTGTTATTTGGCTTTCCACTCTTGTTAATTGATTTTCATAACTTGTCATTCGCCTTACTCAACTTGTCATAAATTACATATCAGAACTTGTCATCTGCTAAAGAAATCTGAAAATGTTGTCATTGGAAAAGAGAAAATTAATTGTTTATGAATTGCTTATCAGAAGTTGTCATTCGTCTTACTAAACTTGTCATTCGTCTTACTCAACTTGTCACTCGCCAAAGAAATCTGGAAGTAAAAGTGTTGAAGGGAATGTAACGATCAGCACTGTTGTGATGATAGAAATGCAGTAACAGAAACAGAATTTGTTACATTACATCCACACTTGTGGACATTTTGAAGCAAGTGATGAAGGAGAAGTTAAATATATTGGAGGGAATGTAATAATCACTATTGTTGTAATTTTGCATGCTAGTGTTGTTAATGCAGACTTTTAACTATTATGACAACAATGCAGTAATAGAAACACATGACAATCTGATAATTATAGTCTTTTTATATTGTGCAGAGGAATGTTAACTTTTTTTGTTAATCATTTCTATATTGTAACAATGTAGAGCTATTTAATGCTGTCCACTTAATTAGAAAGGTGGTGACAGAAATACAATGACAGAAACACAAAAATTCTATCATTTGCCTTACTGAACTTGTCATCTACTAAAGAAATCTAAAAATTCTATCATTTGAACAAAAAAATTAAATTTGTATGAAATGCTTATCAGAAGTTGTCATTTACCTTACTAAAATTGTTATTTGCCTAACTAAACTTGTCATAAATTACTTATCAGAACTTGTCATCTGCTAAATAAATCTAGAAATTGTCACTTGAAAAGAGAAAATTAAATTCATATTAAATGCTTATCAGAAGTTGTCATTCGTCTTACTAAACTTGTCATTTGCAAAGAAATTGTACAAATTGTCATTTTAACGTAGAATCTTAAATTCCTATGAGTTGCTTATCAGAAGTTGTCATATACCTTACTAAACATTCTTGGCAAATGACAAGTTCAGTAAGACGAATGACACATTTAGTAAGGAAAATGACAACTTATGATAACCAATTCATAAAAATTTAATTTTCTCTTTTCAAATGACAGAATTTTCATATTTCTTTAGCAGATAACAAGTTCTGATATATAATTTATAACAAGTTGAGTAAGGCGGATGACAAATTGTGAAAATCAATTGACAAAAGTGGAAAGCCAAATAACAACTGTGGTAAATGAAATTATAACTCAGTGAGGAGGTCTATCATGAATTTCAGAACATTAAATGGATCTACATTGATACCATTTACAACTATAAATACTAAATGTTAACATTGCTCTGCCCATAAACAAAATACCGACATTTTCATATTGTCACGCCATGTTATTATGATCAAACTAACCAATCTGTAGTTACAACACTACTAAGTAAAATTACAACAATAGTAAGTCAAATAACAAAAAACCAGAGGTGTTTTGATAGCAACCAAAAACTCTAAATCAAATGAGGAAATTATCGATTCCCACGTACAAGTAAACAAAAAGAAGACAGTATTCTCGACAATCGAACAACACTATATCAAAAACATATATGGAAATGAAAGTCGAAAGTCATCAACTAGCATTAATGATGAGTCACCATATTTTTTGTAATAAAGATTGGTGGGAATGGCCACAACTTTAATCATATTGATGAATGTATAGGTAGGAGATGAATGTTTTTGAGAGGGAGAGGAATAGAAGGAAGAAGAGAGGGAGGGAGATGAAGAGGGAGAGAAGGACGAAGACGGAGGGAAAGAGAAGAAGGAAAGAGAAAGAGATGGGGTGATGGAAGAAAGAGAATAAGGGCACTTTTGTCTTTTTAGCCTGATTTTATAATTACAATTTGAGACCGGGTCCCTCTTGATAATTTGGCTTATTCAGGTGACCATAGAGTGATTTTGCTAATTCGAGGGTCTTTATTTGTGATTTCCCCTAAAAAATTTGAGACTTTTTCATTTTCCCAGTTTAGGTAGCAACTTAGTGCTTCCAGGTCGCGACTTGAAGTCATAGAGGCCATTTTTGCCTTCAGGTCGTGACCTCAACCTCTCAGG
This sequence comes from Neltuma alba, assembly GCF_004799145.2. NCBI lineage: Eukaryota > Viridiplantae > Streptophyta > Magnoliopsida > Fabales > Fabaceae > Neltuma > Neltuma alba. Next base: position 17,710 of record NW_021632117.1, on the reverse strand, counting down.
TTGTGACCTCAAGTCATAGAATGCTTCTGTGCACTACTCACATTTCCCTAAAATCTTGGCCAACTTTAAAAACTCATAACTAATTCCATAAAAATCGTATTGAGGTGTTCTAAAATTATAAGAAAAGCTCTTTGCAAGCTCTTTAAGGAAAAAAATATCCAATTAGACTTATCATTGCCCAATTCATACAATTTAATCAATAAAAAGTACTGTTCATGTGGTAAAATCTGGAACTTTCAGATTTTGTGCCTCAACTTTGAAAATTCATATCTCCTTGTGTACACATCCAATTGAAGTGATCTACCTCTCATTTTAAAGATTGGGATGTGTACTATAAGTATCCCAAATATCATGGCTAAACTCATTTATTTGATAGGTCAAACTAGAGCTACAAACTCATTGCCCCAGGACCTACGTTTTACCCCTTAACTACTATTTACTTTAATTCTTTTTATTTCTTTGACATACATAACTTGGGCTTACTCTTTCACATTCATTCTTATACATTTCTATTCATACCATAAACATTATAATTAAATACATGACATCATTGGTATCCATAATATAGTTTACAAAATAGGAGAATTATACATTCATCAACAGTCTCATCCATTAACAAGAATAATTCTCCGCTTACTTCGCTTTGCTTCTCATGCCATTATTTCCCATCATTAAATGACCTGAATGGTTGGTTAGGGAGGGGTGAGATTCGGGGGAATCTCAGCAGCAAATATTACCACATGCATGCACAAGATGGATGCTAGTGTATGGTATGTAGTTTTTCATAAACTTAAGTTAACTAGTGACATGCCATCATGTTTTATACTTGGTATAAAAATGCATGGCCATGGGAACATATTAAAAACAGCATTTCCTGCAATCATCATCATGTCACAACATCATTCAAACAACAAATACAAACCAATACATGAGCATACCACATCAAGCACATAAAAGGTAAGTTTACTACCTTGCACCTCAAGCTTTCCTCTTGCTTTTCTTTTGATTCCCTTGACTTCCCAACCACAAGGGCTTTTGGTCAACATCATCAAACATCCTCTTGGATGTTCCAAGGTCCTAAACATAATCACATGGGTCATACAATCCATTACGACCAAGAGTTATATAAAGTTCAAGACTAACCTTCTTGAACCTAACCCTTTTCTCTTAATTTTGGATTGATGTTCTAGCTTTGTAAAATTATTCTCTATCATTTTGATAAAATTTGGGTAGCACTTCCCCTTAGGAAAATGACTTCCCAACATCATCAAACTATCATAAAATCAACATATAACTACCATAAACCAACATAGAGAAGTTTGGAAGCCTTACATTGGTTTCAAGTCACTTCCCCTCTCTAGAATTCTCTTCTTTCTCTCTCTAGTTTTGATTTTGCAAGATTTTACCCTCTTAAAATGGTCTTGCACGAAAATGAACTATGGATGGGGGGTATTTATAGGCTTCATACTTTCCATAATGCCACACATGCCCTTCTTGAATAAGAGCTCATCTTAGCCCTCCATTCAACCACCCTTCTATGTGTACACATCTTAAGCAACATAGCCTAAGAAGATGACAAGTGTCTTGGTGAGTCACGACTTCAAGAGGCTTGTAGATGCTTCTAAAGATTTCTAGTTCCCTCTAGGTTCTTTTATATTCTTCTTGGTTGCTTTAGATTCTTCTAACAACTTGAACAATTCCTTTCATGCCCATTCATCAACTTGGCATTAAAATAGGAGGAAATAAATGAAAAATTCGTGTAAAAATATTTCCTTAATTATTTCTCCACCTATCAAGCCAATCTTGCACCATATCGGATACTTTTCGGGTCCTGACTTACCCTGTACTACCGGGACAACTTCTTCTTAAAATTCTGGCCAATAAAAGGTACATATATGGCGCCATCTTAGAGGAGCATAGATGAAAATAATTAGCTCTACTGATAGGCTACTTAACCTTATTGAGTCACACAATAGAGATTTCACTATAACGGGTAGACAAAGAACTGTCTAAAATATTCTCATACTACATTCTGATTTTTATACTGTCCACAAATATCTTCTACTGACTCAGCATGATGACTCGTAGGTGTCATGATTATGCTTGGTGACTCAGCATGATAACTCGTAGGTGTCATGATTACGCTTGGCGACTCAGCACCGTTATGATAGCCCTTAGATATTTTCTTTGGTTTTGTCTCCTATTTAGGGGACAAAAATTATTTAATATTTGACTGGAGTATTTTATTCAATCCAGAGCTCCAAAAATATCATAAAATTTCTCATATTCTAGAGAAAATCTGTGAATTTTCTCAGGCCATAACTCAACTTGTAGCCCCATTAAAAATCATTCTTTCAAATGCCCTTTTTTGACAAAACTGGCTTTTAAGTATTCTTAAAGCCATTTTGCTGGTCTTCTGGGGATGAGACTAATTTTATAATTTTCTACAGTCTCTTAGATCATCCATTCCTATTTTACCATAATTTTCTGAGGTTTCCTTATGACTCAAACAATTAAATCTACCTCTACATCTTAAATTGAGCCATAATCTTATAAATTCCTTTTAAGTTATCTCAGGGGTATTTTCATCATCTCTCTTCACAAAAGAGCCTTAGAATATTATTTTCTATTTTTGGGATTTTCTTAGAATTTTCTATGTACTTTCCATTTTTACTCCTGATGACCATAACTTTCTGAATTTACAATTTTACCCCTACTTAGGCTCAACCTCATAAAACCATCTCTTTGAGGCTTCTAACTTAACCTTTGATCTGTATCTAGCCTCTTTTCTCTTTCTGGGCCTTCAAGACTTTACTAGAGCCTCTAACTTTGATTTACACTTTAGCCCCTTAAAACTTTCACTTTGCAATTTAGTCCCTAAAACTGCTTTAACTTCTTTTCTCATCTTTGGGACCTCCGCTAAAAAGGAGTCTGGTAGCCTATCCAATTCAGGCTATTTTTGGTACTTTTAGGCCTAAAAATTGGGATGTTACACCTTCCAAATGGACCTCCATTGCTATTCACGTCCAAAAGCATAAATGGGCCTTTTAGACATCCATTTGGGCTTGAATGTGGTTGAATCACGTTTTGAAATTCCCATGGTCCATAGCATGATGCATTTTGGGCCCCAATTTAAAAGATTATAGCTCTAATGGACTCCTCTATGCATATATAATTGTGTTAGGCCTTTCAACAAGATGGAAATTGGCTTCAAATGCTCCTTTTGGTCTCTTAGAATGTGCTTTTATCTTTCTCAAAGTCCAAATGTTCATGCTTCGATGACTTATATACCATGGTGGTTTTCGGGCGGCCTTCCATATGTCATGTTAAGCTCCGTATGTATCCATGTCATCATCCAAGGAATGATCCATGTCCTCCTCCACGTAAGTATTCTTGAGCTATAAATCCCTTGAACACTCTGGAGGACTTGTTGGGCTTCTAACTGAAGAAGTGCTATTTGGGCTTCATGACCTCCATATTCAATGCCTCCTGGTATGCTATCACTAGAGGAGTATAGTAAAGCCTTCAAGGCTTACTCCCCTAGTGCCTCCCTTGAATCCTATGTGATATTATGCCTAAAAATGTTGAAAATAAAGGTGAGAACAAACATCTAGTAACTATTAAAGACCTAACATGCATATGTAAACCTTACACAGTACAATACAGAGCCATTTATAATCATGTAGATATTTGTATAATTACACTTTGTGAGTATCAAATTCATCTCACACTCATTCATAACTCATCAACATACCATAATCTTATATTCCATATAAAACATTATATATATATAAAGAAATGCAATATGCCTCCCTTATATCACTGTCTATCCTTGTATCACTGATGGACCCATAGGCTAACCCATATAGTACAACAAGAATTAATACATGCAAATGAATGGTTCCAAGCTCATGGGTACTTGAGGTGTACCCGGCCAAAGGCATAATGCTCAAGTCTGGACTATGGCTCCCCTTCTTAAAGAATAGCACCAAGGAGGTGTTACATGTCTTACAGCTTCAATGCAATCCCGACCAAACGAAAACATGAAAGAATGGGATATGACAAGTTTCATCCATTGTGCACTAAGTGATAACATACCATGTGGTAAAAGAATTCATCATATACATTATACTAATGACCTTATCCCATCATTGAATGCAAATACCACATAATAAAATATACCAATAAATCACATAATATAATATCATTTTAAATCAAAATACAGAAAATTCCAATTTAAACCTTATATTGTTTCATACACAAGTATGCTTGAAAAGATTGAACTAAAATTCAGATAATTTAAACATTACACTTTTTTAATTCAACTTATGCATATATATAATTTAAGTTTACTGGTATAAATTATTAGAGTACTATTATAACTTAATTGTCACTCTCAATAATAATCTGCAAAAATCATACATATAAATATTTATCAATATCTTACTTAAAAACTACTCAAGAGTTATTTTAAGACTATTCGAAAAACTAACCTAAAACCTTACCGGTTGCTTAGTCGAGACATATGGGAGGATAGCAAATGCTATGGTTAGAGTTATGATGTGATAGCAGAAAGTACATTAAAGATCATGAATATGTATATTTGCAATGGGTAGGTGTGTGTATAGTTGAAAGGATGTTATTTGCATATGCTGAGAAGTAAGAAGAAGACAAAAGAAGAATGAGAAGAGAAAAGCACCTTTTTAATTTTCATAGCATGAATACGATAGAGTGTGGGTGGTGCAACAAGGAAAGGATGATTTATAGGGAGATGCTAGGACATTTTTTTCATGGTTGGGCTTTTTACAACTGGCCCATCTAAAAGATCTATACCTTTCAAATTATTTTGATTATTTTTTTAGTGGTTTATAAAAATAAAATTTCAAATACATTTATTTTAAAAGTTATCCATCCCTTACAATTTGATTTAATATGGATAATACCTAAATTATCTCAAAAACTAGTCTTAATGTTTTAAAATCTTAAAAAAATTTATTATTATTTACCTAATATAATATTATTTAATTCACTCTTAAATAGCACACACCCACACACACACATTTATAATATTTAATTCAATAAGATATTTTATTTGATATTCATTTTTATTCTTGTTTTTTTAACATACTAATTTGAAAACTTAATTTTTATAACACCCAATCTTTCTTGTACAATTAAATTTTTAAGTCAAAAAATAGGACGTTACAAATACCCTTTTAGTATCTATGATTAGATAGTCATTAGGCCTAGGTATCAAGTCCTAAACTTTATTCCTCTCAAATTAGTTTAGGTCTTCCTACATTACTACTATCTAGAATTTATTTGATAGAGATGGCTGGGGGTATAAGGCAGGGGTATAAGGCAGGGGTATCTACCTTCAATCCAACCAGGGGTATAAGGCAGGGGGATCCTATTTCGCCATATCTGTTTGTCATAGTGATGGAGAAATTGGGTCATCTCATTCAGAGCAAGGTGGCTGCGGGCAACTGGCTACCCTTCCGGTTGACAAAACATGGTACTGTCGTCTCCCATTTGTTCTTCACCGATGATCTTATTCTCTTTGCAGAAGCTAGCTTGGATCAAGCAGGCCTTATTAAAGCATGCCTAGATGATTTCTATATGGCTTCGGGGGAAAAAGTGAACAACAGAAAGTCTAGTATTTTCTTCTTAGCAGATGTTAACCATAATCGTAGGGACGAGATAAGTAAATTCCTCGAGTTTACTCCCACAGCTGATTTGGGGAAGTACCTGGGGATGCCATTACATCATCACTGGGTCTTGAAGCATACCTATGATTTTGTTCTTAACAAGATGGATCAAAGGCTTACGAATTGGAAGGCCAATTCTCTGTCTCTAGCAGCTCGACACACGCTGGTTTCGTCGGTGGCATCGGCAATACCAAACTACTCTATGCAGTCTGCCTTGTTGCCAGCTAGTGTCTGCAGCAAGATTGATAAGAAGTGCCGGGTTTTCTTTAGGGCAGCCCAGGTTCGTCTAGAAAGATGCATCATGTGGCCTGGGGGGAGGTTTGCAAACGCAAGGAGTTTGGTGGGCTGGGTTTGAGAGAAGCACGTAAGCAAAACTTGGCATTTATGATGAAACTTGGGTGGGGGCTGGTGAAGCACCGGGATGCTTTATGGGTTCAGTTTCTGCGAGAAAAATATAAATATGGTAATGATGTCATTCCTAAGATTGAAAAATGCAACTATGCATCACAGACATGGAAGGGTATTAAGCAAGCATGGGAATTTACTATGAAAGGCATTGGATGGAGTCTGGGTAATGGGTCTCACATACGGTTCTGGGAGGATGCTTGGGTACCATACCATGATCAGCTTAGCTCTTATGTTGTCAGGGAACTTGATGATACGATAAGCAAGGCAATAGTCGCTGACTACCTCTCTGCCTCAGGCTCGTGGGATTAGCATCGTTTTGCTTCATTCCTTCCCTCTTCAGTGCTAAGGGCAATCGCGCGTGTCCCAGTATCAAACCATGGGAGTTTGACCGATAGCCCTCGATGGAAAGCTACAAATGATGGTCGGTTCATGGTCAAATCTGCATACGATGTATTATGTGGCTCGAATGCGTATCAGTATGACAGCCTATGGAAGAGAATCTGGAAACTACCGGTTCCTCAACGTTGCAAAACGTTTCTATGGATTTGTGGAAGAGGAAGACTACACACGAATAGTTTAAGAGCTCTGAGAGGGCTACAGGGGCATTCCAGCTGTAGTCTTTGTGGAGCTAGGACAGAACATGCTCTACATGCATTGCGGGTCTGCAGCGTAGGAAGGAATTCTACCCGCCCAACTCAAGAATAGATTCTTTGATGATGGTAACCTCGCAGGTTGGATCAGATGGAATATTGGGGTCAAATGCAACGTTAAGGAGATCCCTTGGTGTGTTTGGTTTGCGGTTTTGACTAGACAAATATGGTTGAATCGAAATGACAACGTTTTTAATCATAAGTCAAGGGGATCCATTTCCACTCTTGCCCAGTGCAAAGCGATCATTGCGTGTGCTAACTTAGGTTCAGATGGTTCTGGTACCCGGATGGGGATCACAAACAGATGGCAACCTCCCCTTGTAGGCTATGTGAAGTATAATGTCGACGGCGCAGCTGGGGATGGCAGTATACAGGCAGCCTGTGGTGGCGTTGCTCGTGATCACAACAATTGCTGGCTTGATGGTTTTATGTTCCATATTGGGAAGGGAAATAGTTTCCATGCAGAAACTTGGGCTGTGCTTTGGGGCCTCAAGAGGTTTTGGGATCTATAGTGGAGAAGGGTCGTCCTCGAAACGGACTACAAAGAGCTTGTAGACCTCCTTCACACAGGAGGGCACGATGATCATCCGGAGAAGGACCTGTTAGACCAGATTCAATGGTAGATTAAGAAAGACTGGGACGTGTGTGTATCCTGGTGTGGACGCGATGCAAACAGGGTAGCTGACGTTCTGGCCAAAAACTCACTAAATGTTGCTGAAGGCATCAGCTTCTTGTTCTCCCCCCTAGTTTTTGCCGTCAACTTGGCGATGTCTAATATAGAGTAGTGGTACTATTGTTGGTTATCCAAAAAAAAAAAAGAATTTATTTGATAGAACTTCGTTAACATTGGTAGGTTTAATGCTAGAGATAAATTCAATAAAACACACTTCATTAAGCACTTGTCTCTAGATTTTTACTCCTTTATTGATTTCACCAATTACTTGTTCTAAAGGACGATCTTTAATATGTTTCCAAGCCCTTGGTTGATCATTTAAAGTTTGAGAAACAATTTCTTCTAGTTTTTCATTTTTAGAAATAGGAGTTTGAACTGCAAATTTGTTAATGCTTAATTTTTCAAAATGTTGGACAATCTCAGCATCATCATCTAGAAGCTTTGATTCGACTTTAACAAATACAACATGAATAAACTCTACAATAGTAAAGGTTCTTTTATTAAAAACTCAATAAGCCTTACTACGATTAGAGTATCCTAGAAATAAACCTCTATCAGATTTAGAATTGAATTTACTGATATTCTATTTGTTGTTGTTATGGATGAAGCATTTGCTACTGAATATCTTTATGTGAGCCAAATTTAGTTTTCTCTCTTTGTATAGCTCATAGGGCATCTTCTCTAGCATTGTTATGATATAATCTCTGTTAGAGATGTGACATATTGAGCATTTTGTTCTTTCTTTCTGTAACTCCATTTTATTGAAGTGCTTATGGAGCTGAGAAGTTTTGATCAATCTCATGTTGGTCACAAAAGTCAACAATTTTATTATTCTTAAATTCTCCTCCATGATCAGTCATGACAGACATAGATGAAACACCATTCTTATTTTGAACTTTTTTGGCAAACAAAATAAATGCATGAAAAGTTTGTCTTTGAAAGAAAGGAATAAAGTCCAAGTAAATCTCAAGGAGTCATAAACAATCTTAAAAGTATACAAGTTTCCTCCAAAACTTTTGACTCTCACAAGACCAACCAAATCTATGTAAAGCATTTGGAGTTGTCTTTTGTTGAGATTGTCTTCTTTTATTCGAAAGAGCACTTTGTTTTGCTCCTTATTTTCAAACTTTAATTTTGGTAAACTGATTATTAAATCCTTTTTAAGAAGTTTGGATATTTGGTTTATGTTGACATGAGCAAGACACTTATGTCATAACCAACTTTCTTCTTCTTGACTTATAAAAAGGTTTTTTAAAGAGTTATTGAAGCATCCTTCCATTTACATGTCCAGAAGCGTTATGGTTCAAGCGGGTCATAAAATAAGCCCGCATATCAAAATTTTGAAATTTGACTCTCGGATTACTATTCACTAGTAAATTTCAAATTTTTTTGTCTAACTTTGAAAATTCATAACTAAGGTGATTCAAGTCTCTATTTAAAGCTCTTTTAATGCTCTATAGAGAAAAAATACTCATAAGTTCATTTCCTTATTCATTCATTCCAAAATTACATGTAAATTTATACTATTCATTTGGTCAAATAGTACATTTTTAGATTCTCTGTCCTAATTTCAAGCAATCATATCTCTTAGTACACACATCCAGTTTAAGTGATTTACCACGTTTTTTTAATGCTTAGGATATGTATTAGTTTCATATAAAATTTCATGGATAGATTCATTCATTTACCATACTTTTGCTCCATCTCAATTTAATTGCTCATTATAGGATAGTTTATCCCCTTATTTCCATTATCATGCAATAATCCACCATCATCATGCTTGCAATCATCCCATCATTCCATAAATCACTCTCATACATTCTCATGCTCAATCTTACATGCCATTATCATATTTGATCATTACATAGCATTAAGGGCATATTCATTGCATACATTATCATAAAGAATTACATAACATATAATAATACAATTCTTCACTTTTCTCTAAGTTGAAGATCACCCAATTGTTTTTGTCTGTACTTTGACTAACACTGAGCAAGTTGTGAAAGAGTTCTTCCACATAATACACATCTACTACTCTTATTTCATTGTTGCTTCTAATTTCACCAATTCTAGCAATTTTTCCTAATTGTTTTCCATCGAAACTTACTTTTCCTCCATCTTTTGGTTTGAGCTTGGTGAATTTGTTGCTATCCCTCATCATATGTCTTAAGCATCCACCATCAATATATCATTTGTTCGTTTTAGATGGTTTTAGACAAATCTACAACAAGAAAAAACATGTTTTAGGTATCTATACTTTCTTGGGTCCTTTAGAGTTAGTATAGATAAGCTTTCCTGTAAGTTTCTTTCTTTTTGTGATAACAAGATGATGTAGTATAACCTTTATAGTTGCAATATGAACATTGAGCAAAAGGATTAGAAGTGTGAACTAAATGTCTAAAGAAATTAAGATAGGATTTTTCACCGCTCTTTTTCTTTCCTTTTGTGTCATTTAAAGCAGAACCATATCCTAATCCAGATTTGTTATACATACACCTTTAGGCTTCAAGAATCACTTTGAGTATTTTACTATCCTTAGTGAATCTCTCTAGAATTTTTGTCAACTCTTGGTTTCTCTCTTCTGATTCTTCATGTTTTGCACAAGGTTGTGCAATTTCTACTTTTTGTAGTTATTCTTTCAAATCCTTGACCTTCTTTTTGAAACTTACCAACTCCTTAATAACTTTTATAAATTCTGGATGTAAAGCATCGTATTTAGATTGTAACTTATCATAAGTAGGGTCAAAATCATTTATCTCTTCTATCTCTGATTCTTTTTTTTCTTGTGTGATGAGACAAATATTAGCAATTTCTTCTTCCTCACTATCTTCATCTTTTGAAGAACTACCTCCCTAAATTAATGAAACATAAGCTTTCTTCTTTTTGAATCCATCCTTTTTCTTATCCTTGTCTTTGCTTTTCAAAAGAGTTAGACAATCCATCTTAATGTGTCCTAGCTTCTTGCACTTGAGATAGATTATTTGATCTTTGGCTTCTTTTTGAGAGGTAGAAGCATTTTACTCACTTGATCTTCTTGACTGTATTTGACTTTGTGAGACAGTTGAGGATTTTACTCACTTGATTTTTTTACTGTGTTTTTTTACCAAGCGTGTTGAGATGATTGATAAGATGTGAGAGTTTGACTTTTATGTCTCAAATGCTCTCTCCATCCTTCATTCGGAATAGCTCAAACACTACAGTTAGTGTATTAATTCTACTTTGTTAGAAACAATCTCACCCAAGAGGGGGGTGAATTGGGTGAGTTACAAAAATTTAAGAATTAAATGCGTGCAAGTATTGAATGAAACAGAGAGTCAGAGTAAGGAGAAATTTAACCGCAGAGAAGAGACACAAGATTTATACTGGTTCGGTCTCAACCACGTGACCTACTTCCAGTCCCCAGAACACCTCTGAGTATTTCACTATCTTCCAAGATCGACAGGGCTCTTGGTGCCTCGGTACAGTAATTGAATCGCTCAATCACTCCCCCTTACTCCCGTAAGGATACAACCCCTCTCAAGAGTCCACACTCTTGAGTGTCTCTCAAGTTTTTAATGAAAGTAGTGAATGGCTCTCTTACAGAGTGAATTCAATGATAAACACTGATGCTCAGTAGTAAAGTGAAAAACAGAGTATTGAATGCGTAACTAAATAATAGCAGATGGTAGCTCCGGTATTCAATTCTCTTCATTAATGCCTCTTCGCGCCTTTTATAGTTGATATCGTTAAATAGCCGTTAGACGGAAGGCTTCTAGCCGTTGTGACTTCGTTTGCGTGTTTCACTGGTTTTAACAGCTCCGCCATTAATGCGTCTGAGTTTCTGACACTGTAGGTCGCAGTCTACGTAATCCCATTGAAGAGCCGTTGCACTCGTTTTCATTAATCTGCATATTTCAAACTTAGAACAAGTGAGAATTTTGTGGTGAGTGCTTTAACCTTGAATACAGAAGGAAGGCTAATTTATCATTCAAGATTTGTGACGAGATCATTTATCAGTAACAAGAACAGAGTGTCATTCCGGTTTGGTTTGATCGAAAAGATGATCGATTACTTGATGATAGATCAAGTTATCGATAAACGGAATGAAGACTTTTCGAAATAGATCACTAAAGTTATCGATCAAGTGTTGGATCATCGGCTCCAAGAATTTTCATAGAAAGAGGAAATCATTGCATGATCGAACAAGTGATCGATCATATAATTGACCGAACAGATTATCGATAATTTAGATGTTATTAAAATGAAGCTTCAGTCATTGATGATCGAACATCTTATCGATAAATATATGATAGATAATATTATCGATAAAACATGGTTATGTAAATAATCAAAGGAAGACACATGCTATTTGAAATGATCGAACAGCTGATCGATCATTAACTATTCGAACAAGTGATCGATAATAGTGAAGAAAGAAGTTTGATCCTGTAAGGTAAGGAAAATGATTATCGATCACGTTTTGTGAAAACATGAAGTTCGGGGAATTGAATGATCGATCATTTTATCGAAAATCCAGTGATCGATAACTTGATCGAAAATTAGTTCATCATAACTTAATGCTAATATGTCAATTCTCAGACTCTTTATCGAACACGTTATGTGAAAAACTTATTTAAGCAAACAAGTTAAAATTATCGATAATGTTATCGATAATTTAGCTGTAGCAAAACTGAGTAAGAGTTAAAAAGAACATTGATTATCGATCATGTAATCGAAAATTTTGTGATCAATAAAATTATCGATCTATCAGTGAATTTGATCTCCTGCATTCAGAGAGTTAGAGCATAAAGTTCGAGTACGTAATCGATAAACAAATGATCGAAAATATGATCGATAAATTTGTAACTGAACTAATGTGCAGAACAAGTAGAGAGTGTTACCTTTTATCGAAGTCGTTATTGATGACTGATTTATCGATAACTTGATCGATAAATGCACTCGGTTTCTTATCAGTAACTCGATTGCTTACCTGATATTATCGATCAGCTTATCGATAATTTCCATACTCTTATGTGATTTTTACATAGCGATTATCGATCCCTTTATCGATAAACTATTCATCGAATAGTTCTTCGATCAAAAAGACTACTATAGACCTGATTTACACTTGATCATTTATCTGAAATCTTAGCGATAACTGATTGTTCGATTAGTTGATCGATCAAAATACTTAACCCTGATATTCTGACTTGTTATCATCAAAACTATAATCCTAACATTCTCCCCCTTTTTGATGATGACAAAACACAGGTTAAGAGTCATTTATCAGAGAGAACATCAAACAGTTTCATATTCTTAAAAAGCATAAAAAGGCAGATAAATATCAAGAACATATTATCGATAAAAGCACTATCCAGATACACAAAAGAAAATCACAAAAGAGATAATATAACGTCATGACATGGAACCAAAAGCCATAAAAAGCAACTCATAAAGCCATATAATCTACGAAGTATCATCAGTTTTCTTCTCCCCCTTTTTGTCAGCATCAGAAGGGGTAGGAGCCGAGGGAATGGTCAGGGAAATAGGGAGAGGAGGAAGGGGAAGAAGTGGAGAAATAGATGGAAAATGAAAGGAGGGAACAGGGTGAGGTACAGTGATAAGAGCAAGAGTAGTAGGGACTGAAGTAGAAGTAGATGGAACAGAAGGAGGAGTGGTGGAAATAGGAGAAGTAGGTAAAGGAGAGGAAGAAGGTGCAGGCTCAGGGTGTGGTGGAGAGGGAGGATGGAAAGGAGATCCTCATAGCTGAAGCTGGTGCTAGGTGGAGTGAAGTGGTGGCAGAGAGAGAGGTAACTAAGCCTTTAAGCTCTTGGAGTTCCTTGTCCACTGAATTAAACCTCTCAGTGACTTCCTTTCCAAAACTACCATGGCTTGTTGGTGAAGATCCAGAATCTTAGAGATGCCATCAAACTTCCGGTCAGAAACTTCCCCATAGTCTCTGGCAGTAGTAGTGTAGACTCTGGTCTCAAATGCACGAAGCTCAGCCTGAAACATTTCCCTGAGGGACCTCTCCATAAAAGATGGACCAGGGGTATGAGAGGAGATGAGCAGCAGTGGATTCGGCTTCATCCTGGGTCCGAGAGGCACTAGCAACTGGTTGCTTTCCCTTATCCTTCTGAGATACTTTCTGATGTGTGTGTAAAGGGAACAGAGATCCTCATTTTGTGGAGCTGAGTGAGGCCAAAACTAGGAACCTTGGTCTTGAGTTCCCCAGGCTCAAATGGAGCAATGTTATGTGCCTGAAGGAAATAAGTGGCCAACTGAGGATAGGGGATTGGGGTTGATCTGGACTTATTAAGAACAAAGTCCTTCATCTCAGAGTAAATAAGATCCCCAATATTAATCTTTTCCCCACTAATAATCCGGGCTAGTAGAAGATAATCATCCTGAGTGAGATGTGAGAAGCTACCGGATTTGTTTACCATGCATCTAGAATAGATGTAATGGATGATCCTATAGAAGTCACACATCTGCTTAGGTGGGAAATTCAGCTCACCGGGATAATCACTGTTCTGCATTAAGATTCTGTAAGCCTTTACCTCATTCATGTCACCACCTCGCACAAAATCTTGAGTTCCTAGCAACTCATTTATTTTGGCACTGGTTATTTCAAAAGCTCTGCCTCTCAGTGTAACTTTCAGACAATTTTCTATGAGATTGTCTTTATCATCATATTTTTCTACTGATTCCATATTACAGTAGAATCTTTTAACCACTTCGGGACAGTATTCACCACCAATAATTAACCAATTTGAATAATGCTGCAGTGGGTCACTTAAATCAAGCTCAATCTGTTTATTTTTCTCAGACCCTCTAAATCAACAGATACCACAGGACAGAATTTTCTATTGGCAAAATCGGCCTTATACTTTGTTATATTAACCTCAATATCGAGATTGCCAGATAATAACTCAGAAAATTCAGTGGGTATACCTTCAGAAGGAATTTCCCGAGCGACTCCTTCACTTGCCCTCTGTTTCTTCTTTCTCGGTTGCTTGGGGACAGAGATATTCAAGGCTGATTCCACAGCTTTCTGAACTGAGACTCCATCATCCGACTCGGTCTCCGATTCCTCAGTACAATCGGTAGCTTTGATTTGGACCGGGGAGACTTTCTGAGAGAGGCCGGGTTGTTCTTCGGTCCGACTTTCCCGGATTTTCAGAGTAGTTCTCTTCTTCGTTGATTCCTCTCTCACCTTCGTTGTCTGTATCGCTTTCGAGTACCCGAAGCGGTGGTGTCACTCGATTGAGGCTGTTTCTCCGGTGCTTCTCCCTTTTCCACATTCGGTTGCTTCACCCGAGCCATTTCGGAGGTGCTGAGCGAGTTTTTGACAGATTAAACGGTGAGTTTGAAGTGGGTGAAGGTTGGGAATGTGGTAGAGAACGATTCGATCGGTTTGTAACGGTGGAAGAATTTAAGATAGGAGTGATTTTCGACCGTTGCGAAGAACAGGGGACGGGAAATGTTCGAGCTAGGGTTCGGAAAACTGACGGATGAAATTCAGTACAGTACCGTTATAGTTCTTGAAATTATCGATTAAGTTATCGATCAACACTTGATCGATCACGTGTTCGATAATTATGAAGAAGACACTTGAACAAAGATCAGTTTTATCGATTAAGTTATCGATCAAGCATTTATCGAACATATTATCGATAAAGTAAGTAAAAAGAAATGCGTACCTGATGTAATTTATCGAATATTTGTTCGATAATTAAGCTTATCGGTCAGCTTATCGATCAATGCTTACCAAATTTGACAGACGAGTCTCGGAACCTTGAGGCTCTTGATCGATGTTCTGATCGATATTTATTTTATCGATCACGTTATCGATAATTGTAGTGTTGGAGCAATTCCCTTTCTTTACAAAGTGAATTTATCGATCAGTTGTTCGATAAATTATCTCCCACTTGCCTTCATGATTATCGATCAATTGATCGATAATCTCATACTCTGTTTACCTCTGTTTTTCTTCATCGAAACAGAGCTTCCTGCAAAACAAATTTCTACATACTCCGATGCTTAAGTTAGTTATCTTATCATCAAAACAATAAATTTAAACATTTAATCTTAAGAGATAGTATGAAATTTCTTACAATTCATTGGGATTTACCATTCCCAATTCTCCTCTGAAATAGCTGAACTTCTGTTGGTCTAGTGGTTTTGTGAAGATGTCGGCTATCTGATATTCAGTGGGGATGAATTCAACTTTTACATCTTTCTTTTGAACATGATCACGAATAAAGTGATGTCGAACATCAATGTGTTTGGTTCGAGCATGATGAACTGGATTCTTGGACAGACTTATCGTGCTCGTATTATCACATAAGATTGGAATCTCACGTATATTGATTCCTAGATCTTGTATTTGTTGTTTTAGCCATAAGATCTGAGCACAACAGCAGGCAGTGGCTACATATTCTGATTCAGTAGAGGAGATTGCCACGGTGTTTTGCTTTTTGCTTGACCATGAGACAAGACATCCTCCGAAGAATTGGCATTGTCCACTGGTGCTTTTCCTGTCTGTTTTATATCCACCGTGATCGGCGTCAGAATATCCCATTAAATATTCGGTTCCTCCTTTTGGATACCAGATTCCTAAATTTTGAGTTCCTACAAGATATCTGAGTATCCGTTTCACGGCTTCTTCATGCGACTCCTTTGGAGCTGACTGATATCTCGCACACATTCCAACACTGAACTGAATATCTGGTCTACTTGCAGTAAGGTATAGTAAGGAACCGATCATCCCTCTATATCTTGTTAGATTTATGTCTTTCCCGTCTTCGTCTATATCAAGCGAACAGGTTGAGCTCATTGGAGTCTTTACACTTTTAGCATTCTCCATTCCGAATTTCTTCAGCAATTCCTTTACATATTTCGTCTGGGAGATAAATATACCGTTCTTCTTTTGTTTGATTTGTAATCCCAGAAAGAAATTTAATTCTCCCATCATGGACATCTCGAATTCTCCCTGCATAAGCTTAGCAAATTCTTGACAGAGATCTTCGTTAGTAGCACCGAAAATAATATCATCTACATATATTTGAACAATCAAAAGATCTTTTCTATTTCTTTTAATGAAAAGTGTGGCATCCACTTTACCTCTTTCAAAACCTTTTTCTATAAGAAAGTGGCTAAGTCGTTCATACCAGGCTCTGGGCGCTTGTTTCAAACCATACAAAGCCTTTTTAAGTTTGTAAACATGATTTGGAAAATTTGGATTTTCAAAACCGGGAGGTTGTTCGATAAACACCTCTTCTGATATATAACCGTTCAGAAATGCACTTTTAACATCCATTTGAAATAGTTTGAAATCTTTGATGCAAGCAAAAGCCAAAAGAACTCGTATGGCTTCCAGTCTAGCTACAGGAGCATACGTTTCTTCATAATCAATCCCTCTTCTTGATTATAGCCTTTTGCTACTATCGGGCTTTGTTTCTGACGATCTGAGCTGATTCATCGAGCTTGTTTTTGAATACCCATTTGGTGCCAATGACCGGATGATCTTCTGGTCTGGGTACCAATTCCCAAACTTGATTTCTCTCAAATTGATTAAGTTCTTCCTGCATCGCAACTATCCAGAATTCATCTGATAGTGCTTCGTCAATATTAGAGGGCTCAATGTGAGATATGAAAGCAGAGAAAAGAACAAAAGAACTTCATTGACAATTTGTCTCCGGGTTTTGACCCCTTCATTGACTTTACCGATGACTTGATCCAGAGGATGATCTCGGTTGTGTCTCCATGCCTTTGGCTGCTCTAGATTTTCTTGTAAAGAGGGATCGTTTAAAACATCCCTGTTTTCTGAAACGGTTTCTGAAAATAATTTGTTCGAGTTTTTGTTCAAATCTAGTTTTTGAAAATTTTGAACGATTTCAGCATCATCATCTACAGGTTTCGAAATTGTTTCAGTTTCAGCAAACACCACATGAATCGATTCTTCTATTGTAAAGGTTCGCTTATTGAAAATTCTATATGCTTTACTACGATTAGAGTAGCCAAGAAACAAACCCTCATCAGCTTTAGGATCGAATTTACCCAGGTTTTCTTTTGTTGTTGTTGTGGATATAGCATCTGCTTCCAAAGATCCTTAGGTGTGACAGATTGGGTTTTCTTCCTTTGTACAATTCATATGGAGTCTTCCGAGCAGCAATGTTCTGATGTAGGCTCTATTTGAGATATAGCAAGCTGTGCTCATTGCTTCTGCCCAGAAAAACTTGTGAGACCTTTTTCTCATTTAGCATTGCTCTAGCCATCTCCGTGAG
>NW_021632116.1:0-32183 GCF_004799145.2 Neltuma alba | reverse complement strand
CTTCTAATTTTGTAATGGGTGCCATGCTTGGTCAAAAAGAGGGAAAGCAATCCAGAGTCATAGCTTATAATTCTAAAACACTTGATCCAGCTC
This sequence comes from Neltuma alba, assembly GCF_004799145.2. Taxonomy (NCBI): domain Eukaryota; kingdom Viridiplantae; phylum Streptophyta; class Magnoliopsida; order Fabales; family Fabaceae; genus Neltuma; species Neltuma alba. Next base: position 32,090 of record NW_021632116.1, on the reverse strand, counting down.
AAGTTAACTATACCACCACCACGAGAAGAGATGTTTGCTATTATTTTGCCTTAGATCGTTTAGGTAATATCTAATCAATTCTCGAGTGGCTGTGTTCACAAATCATGCGGCTGTCCGCTATCTATTCAAGAAGCCACAATCCAAGCCAAGATTGATAAGGTAGGCTTTGCTTCTGCAGGAGTTTGATATTGAGATAAAAGATCAAGCCGAGATAGTGAATTAAGTAGCTAATCACCTCAGTAGACTACCAGAGGACACAAAGGGAGTAGACTCTCTTGAACTTGTGATTCTTTTCCTGATTCTGCTTTATGTGCTTTGGTTGTGAAAGAGCCTTGGTATGCTGACATTGTCAATTATGTCATGACTGGACTCACCCTCCTTATCCTATTTATGTCTAGGTTTCAGGCACAGAAGCTTCGAAGCGAGTCTCGACGCTACATATAGGATGCACCTCATCTGTGGAGAATATGTAGTGATCAAGTTATTAGGAAGTGCGTGCCAAATGAAGATTTCGAGCCATCATTTCAGCTTGCCATTCCATGGTTTTATCGGGGTCATTTTAGTACAAGGAGAACATCTAGGAAAATCTTAGATTCTAGATTTTATTGGCCAATCCTTTTTAAGTCTCTTTTGTATTTTGGTTTCGGTTTTTGACAAATGTCAACATTTTAGAGGGTTAGGAAAAGGCATGAGATGCCTCAACAGCCTTTAATATTTTGTGAATCTTCGATGTTTGGGGTCTTGATTTCATGGGACCCTTTCCTTTATCCTTTGGTTTTGTATATATTTGGTTAGCTGTAGATTATGTGTCCAAGATAGATAGAGCGATACCTTCTAGAAAAGATGATGCCCAAGCTGTTTCAAATTTCTTAAATCAAACATTTTCTGTAGGTATGATCCCTAAGGCTGTAGTGAGTGACAGGGTACACATTTCTGTAATAGGATTGTAGATAATCTATTTTCAGAATTTGGTGTCACTCATAAAGTCTCCACTGCCTACCCCCCCCAAACCAATGGTTAAGCTAAAATTTCAAATAGAGAGGTGAAGCACATATTGGAAAGATGGTAAGCCTTCCAAGAAAGACTGGAGTTTACGTTTGGAAGAAGCATTATGGCTTACTGGATGGCATATAAATCACCCATTGGCATGTCCCCTTACCGTTTGGTCTTTGGGAAAGCTTGCCATTTACCTGTGGAGCTCGAGCACAAGGCCTACTGGGCAGTCAAGCAGTGTAACTTGAATATAGAGTATGTTGGAAAAGAAAGGAAGTTGCAACTGTAAGAGTTGGAGGAGCTTAGACTTGAAGCCTATGAAAACTCTATACTCTACAAGGAGAAAACAAAGTCCGTGCATGACTAGGGAATCTTATGGAAGCACCTCAAAGAGGGTGACCGAGTACTATTGTATAATGTAACATCCCAAATTTTGGCTCATAGATACAAGTAATAGCACATGGAAAGGATGATTACTAAATCCAATGCAACGAAATTCCCAGAGATCCCTCAGAAGGAAAAAGAGATTTTCCAAGGGCAAATGTGTAAAACAATGGTGTTCGGGGACTAAAGAATGATGAACTAGAAACAACTAAGGGCCAGAGCTTATGCCAGAAACTAGTAAGAGATGGTTCCGAAGATTAGGCCTAAAGAGGGAATAAATTGCAAAGAAAAAGATTCCTAGGCCAAGTAGGGACCTAATATATATAATAAAAGTTCTGGTCGGCCAATGCTCAAAGTTAGCAAAAGGGCCCAAATGACTTAGAAAAATTTTAGAAAAATAGGAATAGGATCCTGACCCAATATAAGGCTAAAAAGGACAGAAATGCCCTGAAGTCATTCTAGGGTTTTGGACAATTTGAGATAGTAACTTGAATTATTTAAGCCATGAGACAACCTCAAATAATCAGGAAAAACTGGGGAACAGTAGTTGAGGAATTTACACAGATTTTAAAATTAATTTCGTCTCCAGAAACTGACAAGGTTAGCTTTAATTAAATTTAAAGCCTATTTATACCCTATCCGGGGAATGTCAAAATAGTTATCTAGAGTTTGACTTTTGACTGGAGAAAAATTAGAGGAATTTTTCATGATGAAAGGGAAAGAATGAAACCTAAAGACAGATCAACAGAGTTACGAGCCAATAGAAAGAATTCAGAGTAGGTAACCCTGATTAAGTATTATTTAATAATATTTCTGGGAAAAGGAGAAAGAAAATATCTAAAGACCATCATGACGGTACTGAGTCAGCATGCTGAGTCACCAAATGCAATCATGACACCTACGAGTTATCATGCTGAGTCACCAAATGCAATCATGACACTGCTGAGTTAGCATGCTAAGTCAGCAGAAGATATTTATGGACAGCATAAAAATCAGAATGCAATACGGGTATATTTTAGACAGTCCTTTGTCTACCCCTTATAGTGAAATCTCTACTGCGTGACTCAGTAAGGCTAAGTAGCTTGTTAATTAAGCTAATTATTTTCTTCTATGCTCTCTTAAGAAGGCTCCATATATGTACTTAATTAAGATGGGAAAATGGTGTTAGAACATGTCCCAGTGGTACTGGGTCAGTCAGGGCTCAAAAAAAGCATCCGATAGGTGCAAAATGGCAAAATAGGTAGAGGAATGCCTAAGGGTTATATTTTGCACGAATTTTATATTAATTTCCTCCCTATTTTAATGCCAAAATGATGAAGGAATATGGAAGAGACAAGTGTGCGGTTACGGAAAAGAAGGTGTTATGTGTACGGGTTAATGCAAGACACGTGTATGGTCGGATGCAAGACACGTGCGTGGTTGGATTAAAGACATATGGCTTGATGATGTAAGCATGATGTCATTAAGATGAGGTAAGCATGATGTCATAGGACACATGTCATCACAAGATAAAAAGAGAAAATGGACGGTCCAGATCAAGCCACGTATTTTTAAGATCAACAGCCGAGATTCAGTCTTCTTTTCTATAAATACCCTTCCCCTCCCTATCACTTCGTCCAAGCTCCTTGTACCTATAGGGAAGCTCTTGCAAAATGGTTTCTAGAGAGAGAAAGACAAGAGAGAAAGAAAGGTCAAGTGATCCCAAGCCAGATCAAGCTCTAAAACAAGGTATGTGTGCTATTTTTCATGTAGTTCTCACTACCCTTGTTGTTGTTGAGCTTAGTTATAGATTTTAATGGTTTTTAGGAGCTTGAAATCCTATAGGGAGGTACTACACCAAATTTATTAGAATAGGAGAAGATGAAATTGTTGTTAGAAGCATGTTTAAAGGCTTGGAAACAATAAGAATCAAGTGGTTCTTTGTTGATTTTGCAAGAAATCCAACTTTCCCTTAGTTTGTGATTCTGTTCGGCCTTGACTGTTTTGAATGGTTAGGATTGGATTTTGATTGTTTTGAGCTTGAAAATGGATTCTACATACAAAATTATGTGGGAATTGCATGTGGAAATAATTTTAGGAAGATTGGAATTAAAAATCACAAGTTAGAATTCAATTATGTTCAAGAAAGAACCAAATAAGAAATAGGTTGGTGCCTTGGTTCTAATGAATGTATGGCATTGTGTATGGATGTGTTTAGGACCTTGGAACATCCAAGAGGATGTTTAATGGTGTTGACCGAAAATCCATAGGGTTGGAATGACAAGGGAATCAAAGGAAAAGCAAAAGGAAAGCTATGTTACAAGATAGTGAACTTACCTATAATGTGTGCTTGATATGTATACTTGCATGATGTGGTTGTGTTGCCATGATGTGACTAAGCTATGATGAAATATTTGCAAAGTTATGTTTGCAAGTTTATGTTATGTTTTGCCTTGGCAATATGCTATGAAAGCATGAAATGCTTTAGCTTACTTTCCATGGCATTCATGTGTTAATGTTATAACATGTCATGCATGTGCATTATGCCTTACATGCTTATGCGTGTACACCCGATGGGATGGGCCCTACACGATCATAAGAGTGCACAACTTTGGCATGGTTGAGCTTTTATATGAGGAGACTGGAGCTAGACTCAAAGTCAATGGCCATCTATTGAAGCTCTACCATGAGAATCAAAAGCCTCCTTAATTCCCAGGTTGTTTCTTTTCTTCACTTATTTACTTACCTTTGCCCTATTATTGCTCGTGATATATTCTGTGTATTGGTATGCTAATTGAGTGTTGGCGAGAAACCATCTCAGTAGTATAGTTTTGGTATAGTCAGTTATTTTCCTGATCAATAAGATTCCCTTCTTGATTTTGATCTCTGCTCTTTCTCATTGTGTGCTTAATTATTATAGTGCAGCAAATTGTTAAATTATCTATTTTTGATTGATAGAGAAAGTTTGCTACTCTATTTTGTGTGTTATGCTGCCTTATCATGTGTTTATTGAGCACCTTTTGATCTCATTTTGTACACCTAAAAGTTTCTGAAGTATCCTTCGCCGTGGCGAAGTTGCCCAGTTTCTGTTTGTTGCCCTCGGTGAACTTTTGCCACGGCGAACTCCAACTTTTACCGTGGTGAAGTATAACATCCTAACTTTTAGGCCTAGAAGTACCAGAAATAGCCTAAATTGGATAGGCTACTAGACCCCTTTTGAGCAGAAGTCCCAAAGATGAGAAAGGAAGTCAAAGTAGTTTCAGGGACTAAACTGCAAAGTAAAAGTTTTCAGAGGCCCAAGTATAATCAAGGCTAGAGGCTCCAATAAAGTCTTAAGGGCCCAGAAAGAGAAAAGAGAGTAGAAACAAGTCAATGGTTAAGTTAGAAACTTCAAAGAGAGGATTGCATGAAATCAAGTCCAAGCAGGTACTAAACTCTAAATTTAGAAAGTTATGACCAACAGGGGTAAAAATGAAAGAGTATATAGAGAATTCCAAGAAAATCCTAGAAAATGAGAAATAATATTCTAAGGCTCTCCTGTGAAGAAAAATGATAAAAATACCCCTGAGACAACTTAAATGAAATTTATAAGGTTATGACTATTAAAAAGTACATTATTCAAGGTAATTATTTAAAATAGTAAGATACCTCAAAAATGTACATAAAAATATGGTTAAATGGTTGAAAGGTTGTACTAATTTATAAAATTGGTTTCGCAACCAAAAGGCTAATGGAATGGCTTTAATAAATTAAAAAGCCGATTATGTTAATAAAAGGGTATTTTAGTAAATGATTTCTATGCAAGGCCTAAAGGAAGTGTTATGGCCTGAAAAAATTTATAGATATTCTCTAGAATAAAAGAGAAATTATGGAACAGATAGAAGAATTTTCTAAACTCTGAAAAGCCGTAAAGAAAGTCAGAGAAACATAGGCCAAGTAAAGTAGTAGGAAACTTAGGGAACAAGCTTTTATCTAATGGATAGGATCTAATCTCCCTTCTCCTCTACCACTTTTGTGACACCTAGAACCTTCTAGAAGAATGAGGTAAGGATGATGCAAGAAGATGATGCAATGATGATGTAAAAGTCAACTTAAAGTTTCAAAATTGCCCTTACCCTTTCTATTAGCCACCAAGGGTATTTTGGTCCATTCAAGCCAAAGTTTTGGTTATAAATACCCCATATTGGAAGAGCATTTTGGTAGCCATTTGTAGAGGGAAAACTCTGTCAAAATTTAGAGAGAAAAATGTAGGAGTGAAGGCTAAGAAGAAGTAACAAGATTCAAGCTTCAAGATCAAGGTATGTGATGCTTGTAGCATCTGCCTTGATGCCTATTTCAAATAAATTACTCTTTGCATCTGATTCTAAAATTTGGCATGATTAAAGTACACTATGTAAGCTTTAAATTCATGGGTAGAACACTTCATTTAGATATGTGTATGATTTATGGTGATTTTTCAAATTTAGGGTTTGAAATCTGGAAACAGTGTTTAACCTTTCAAAGAGTAGCAAATTCCGTACAATTTTGGTACTGTTCAGCATAGAATTGGTTCCTGAAACTATTTTTCCTTTAAAGAGAACTTAAGGAGCTTTCGGTGAGACTTGGAACCACTTAGTTTTGATTCTTTGTATAATTAATTATGAATTTTCAAAGTTGAGTAAAAATTCTAAAATTTCTATGTGAACAGTACCCGTAAAGCAAAATTTTTAGATTTGATCTTCTTGAATCTAAGACCATATAAAGTGGTCCTAATTGATAAGAAATGGATTTTAAGGATGGGAAATGATGAGATTTATGTTAGAGAAGCTAGAAAAAAAAACCCTAAAACCAAGAGAAAGGGTTGAGGTTCAAGAGAGCTAGTGTTAAACATTATGTAATCTCTTGGTCCGAATAGATTGTGTGATCATTATGACTATGTTTAGGACCTTGGAACATCCAAGTGGATGCTGGTTTAACTATTTGGCTACTAACAGCCTTCTTATTTTGATGTTCTCTTTACAATTGCATTGATCCCCTCCACTATTTTCACTTATCCTTTTTGTTTTGACTGCAACCTATCACCCTTCTCCATCCTCTTTGTGAATTCGATGTGTTGTACTTCAATTTAAATTGGACTTCACAACTTCCAGTTCACTTGTTGATTGGTTTGCATGTACCAGTTTAAACATTAAGGACAATATTGTGTTTAAGTGTGTGGGAGGGATCTCTATTTTTGATTTCAGTAAATGCTTCATCATGCATCCATTTTGACCCTTTAGGTGCTTTAGAACTGATCAACTGTGGCATTTTTGAAGTCATTGAAGTTAACTTTCAGGGAAGTTTGAAAATTGCATTGCATTCTATCTTTCTGTCAACCTTCGCCGCAACAAACTCCTTCTTTTGCCATGACGAAGCACTTCTTTCTCAACTATTTTCACTTTTCAGCCATACTTCGCCGTGGCCAACCTATGTTTCGTCGTGGTGAAGCAGGCCTGTTATTAGGTCTTCCTTCTCAGCTAATGTTTGTTGCGGCACACTTCTATCTTTGCCATGGTGAAGTTTTAAAAAAAACCTTAAATACTTTGCAAATTTTAATTTTTTTTCTTCCTTCAGAAATCCTCTTGGTTTAGATTCTTAATACTCCTACATTTTTAAAAATTGTTAGAAATTTTAAAATTATACTTGTGCTTTTAGAAAACTACCCATACTTTTAAATGATGGTTGAACTTAGACTAGTCATTCCCCACTATTTTTGACAAAGAGTAAATGAGGGAATGCTTTGAAAATAGTATTATGCACTTTTGAACCTTGAGATTGATTAACTGAGATACTAGCCTTATTGGAAGGATATTTGGGCTTGAATTTGTTAAATTGTGTGAATTTGTTTAGTTCACATTTCTCTAGAACTTGTTTTAATTCTTAATCAAAGCTTGATGAATCAACATTTTATGAACATGACAGAGGCATTTGATTCCAAACCCTTATTACCTAAACACAAGCCTAAACACCTTACCATTGCCAACCCCTTTGGACTTTCACTTTGAGTACATGCATACAAATAAATTGTAAATATTTTATTCTGTTTTGGCCTTGGATTTTGGTTTTAAAAAAATATGGTGAGAAAAGCCAAAGAAAGAAATAAAATAAATAGTAAAAAAATAAAAAAAAAAAAGAGAAGAAGAAAAAGGAGAGTTAGCATTTAAAAAATAAAAAATTTACTATTATTAGCTCCTTTCTTCAGGAACATTTATGTTTATTTCGTGGATGGAATAATTGTTATGCTTGTATTCAATTCTGCTTTCTCTTTTATTCCATCCATTTCACTTAACCATCACTAAAATTTACAAACCCTAAAGTCCTCTTGATTTGCAATTTGTGGTTCTTGTGGTGGAGAGGTAGAATTATCACAAGCCTATGGTAGAGATTGGATTGAATAGACTTAGAGTGAAATAATCCCAAGACAAGTGAGTTGAGAGCTAAACACATAACCTTGAGATAAATCTTTTTTGCTCAATCTTTTGGATTAAATGTCCATAGTGTTTACTTTCTTAGCCTATCTTTGCTTTACTGTTGTCAATCTTCGTGGGAATTTCTTACTAATTTTCTACTATCATTTTTAAGCATGTTAGTATTTCTCATTGCACTGGTATCTTTTTGAATCATTTTTTAGCTTTGTCCAGGAGTATAAAGGTCTAAGTTTGGAGGAATTTGATTGAGCTCAAATTGTCTATACTATTTGATGACATTTTCTATAGTTTTGTTACACTTTTTGGCTCATTTTAATGATATTTGTGCTTAATTGAGATTAAGGGTCTTTGTTCTGAGTTAGTGTTATTTGAGGGTAAAATTGTCATATTTATTCATTAATTGTATTTAATTGATTTCTGGGACAATCGATACCGCAAACCATTTCTTTTTTATTTTAGGACACTTAAGAAAAAGAGCCAAGAGTGAAGATCAAGGAAGTGCAGCACATAGCACGTAATTACGTCTTTGCTAGGCTTCGCCGTGGTGAAGAAAGGATTCTCCACTTGAAGATCCTTCTTGGCCAAGGTTCGCTACGGCCAACTTCTGTCTTTGCCACGGCGAAGGCACCACATCAAGCAGAAGTCTTCTCGACTAATGTTTGTTGTGCTGAACCCATACCTTCGTTGTGGTGAACCCCTCGAATCAACAACCTAGACCCGAACCATTTTTAGAAATTTTACCTACCCACTCTCATAAACTGACCCAGTACACCCCATTACCGGTTTAGAAACCCTATTTTTGTGTAAGCTACACTATTCACTGATACCACAGCTTCCATATCCATTCTCTCTCATCTTTTTCTCATCTAACCCTAATTTTTTCCATTTTCCAAGGTCAAACCTCCACGATGGGAAGCTCAGATTCATTCCTAGCTGAGATGCTTCAGATTTCTATGTATGGCTAGGCGTCTTCCTTCTTCTTGAAGGTGTAGCAATGGCTGGAGTTCAATGAGCTAAGAAGGGGAGTAGTTTAATCCTAGTTCAGCTATGAATTTATGAATTTTTAGGTTTAGGATTTGTGTTTTGTAGTTGAACTACTTGATTATAGTTGTAATCAGCTTGGATTTTCATTTGTGTAGTGGATTGGTTATTGTAGAACCTTGAGTTTAAATATGTGAAGTTTCATATATGTCAATTGTAATCTTTTGATTCTCTCTACTCTTACATAGTTGTGTTTTGATATTGAGTTGATTTTGATTGCATCTGACCTCATGCATTAATCAATCTTTCTACACATACTAAGAGCACTTAACATAATCTTGAGAAATAGAGTTCATTTATTAAGATTTTAGTCTTAAAGAGTACCTTAAGGTTTATCATTTCTAAACTTAGTGATTTCTACTCCCATATCAATTGATTTTGAACTATGACAGCTGATAAGTCTCATTATTTGCATACATTTCTAGCCCTAAACTCGTGCTTTTGCCATCTATATTTGCATACTTTGGGCATAATTAGCTTCCATTGTGCATAAGAGTTGGTGAGAGGAATTGTGAGGCTTTGCAGGTGTTTTTACATGTTTTTATATGATTTTATATGTGTGTACTTTTGATCCCTGCTTTGGTGTGAATTTCAGGGAGTTTCAGTTCTGTCTGAGGCGCCACGACGGATTTGGAAAGAGCCATGGCGGATTCCCAAAGTTACTCTCTGTTAAAGGTGCCGCGGCGGATGGACAGAGGCGCCACGGCGGACTGAATCTACATGAAGCTCAGGATCACTAATCAAAACGACACCGTACAGGCCAGGAGCCGCGACGGATGGGAAAAGGCACCGCGGCGAATGACGCATATAAGCAATTTGAACCAGAAACACACGAATGGAGCTGGAGGAGGAAGTGGATAAGCCAGATCTTAGAGCTCCATCCTGAAAGGCGCGGATCCTAACTAGATTTTGGGCGTTAGTTGCAAGGGGAGATGAGAATGGAGGGGATCGATCTTTTTCTGGGCTTAGGAGAACTTCTCCATTGGATACTCTCTCCGTCTCATCCATTTTTCTTCATCTCACCATCATCTCCTCTTCTTCCGTGAAGTTTCTGCCATGGTGATTTGGGAGCGTCTCGGTGTAGTTCTCCTTACAGCCATGAGCAGCTAAGCGTCTGTGTTCTTCCTAGAAATGAAGCAAAGCCTGAGTCCCTGATTCGATTGAAGGGAGTTTCTTCTAGATTCTTAGCTCTAGTCTGAATCTATAGATTGATTGAGCGAGTTGTTCAATTCAAGTTGTAGTTCAGGATTTGATTTTGATTTACTTTTTCACTGGAGTTGTTGAATCTGATTAGGATTGGTAGAATGATATTTCATTTGCAAGATCAAGTTGAGATTGTTCCTTCTGATTCCTTAGTTGTATTACATTGTGGTTTCTGGACAAGTTGTTTTAGTTCTCATAATCAATTCAACATATTTTTAAGACAATGCACGGTTGTGATTGTCACAGGAGGATTGATTTATCATTTTATTTTTCCTAAGCTGAATGATTCTAACCTTGTTGTTGATTCATACGAGTTGTAGTCTTAACAGTGAGGAAGCCCAACGAGTTGTTGGCCAAGTCTTGATTTGGTTGTTGAACTCCTGCATCCATAAGTGGACTAGGAAGGTAGAGCACATTTCTAGGAGAACACTTCACTCATATCTGATGTTCTATTACTCATTCGCTTCACATTTCTCACTTAGATAAACCAAAAGATATAAACATTTACATTCTACATTTGCAAAACCAGAAAATCAATATAAATAACCAGATCACTTTCACTGTTAATAATTTGTGAAGGCATTTAATTAACAAAACTCTTGAACAACAAGCCTCCTTGTGAATCGAACTAGGGTTGAGCCACTGCACTTCTAAGCTTAATTCTAGTATTTTTGAGAGCTCATAACGATAAGGCTTCATCAACAGCCTGAGCACACTTTCAAGAGGAACTTCATCACTATTTGGTTATTGTCTACCTGCATTCATTATTCATTTCCTCAAAATCCAAAAATATTTGGTTTATCATTCATTCAATTTATTTAATGATTTCAAAAAATGAATGAAACATCCTACCTTTAACCCCTCAGAGTGTGCATTTGTAAGCGTTATCGTTCAAGCAGATCACGACACAAGCCCTTGGATTAAAAATTTCGACATAATTACTCGAGTTACTATTCACTGTTTAAATTTCAGATTACAGGTCCAACTTTGAAAAATCATAACTAATTCTATAAAAATCGTATTGAGGTGTTCTAAAATTATACTGAAAGCTCTTTGAAATCTCTTTATGAAAAAAATATCCAATTGGACTCATCTTTGCCCAATTCGTACAGTTTAATCAATAAAGATTACTGTTCATTTGGTAAAATCTGGAACTTTGAGATTATGTGCCTCAACTTTGAAAATTCGTATCTCCTTGTGTACACGTCCAATGGAGGTGATATACCTCTCACTTTAAATCTTGGGATGTGTACTATATGTATACCAAATCTTGTGGCTAAACTCATTCATTTGCTAGGTGAAACTGGAGCTACAAACTCACTACCCCAGGACCTACGTTTTGCCCCTTAACTACTCTTTACTTTAATTCTTTTTATTTCTTTGACATGCATAACTTGGGATTACTTTTTCCCATTCATTCTCATACATTTCTATTCATGCCATAAACATTATAATTAAATACATGGCATCATTGGCATCCATAACATAGTTTACAAAATAGGAGAATTATACATTCATCAACAGTCTCATCCATTAACAAGAATAATTCTCCGCTTACTTCTTCTTGCTTCTCATGCCATTATTGCCCATCGTTGATTAACCTAAATGGTTGGTTACGAGGGGTGAGATTCGGGGGAATCTCAGTAGCAAACATTACCACATACATGCACAAGATGGATGCTAGTGTATGGTATGTAGTTTTTCATAAACTTAAGTTAACTAGTGACATGCCATCATGCTTTATGCTTGGTATAAAAATGCATGGCCATGGGAACATATTAAAAACAGCATTTCTCAGGCCATAACTCAACTTGTAGCCCCACTTAAAAATCATTCTTTAAAATGCCCTTTCTCGGCATAATTGGCTTTTAAGTATTCTTAAAGCCATTTTGCTGGTCTTCTGGGGATGAGACTAATTTTATAATTTTCTACAGTCTCTTAGATCATACATCCCTATTTTGTCATAATTTTCTAAGGTTTCCTTATGACTCAAACAATTAAATCTACCTCTATATCTCAAACTGAGCCATAAACTTATGAATTCCTTTTAAGTTATCTCAGGGGTATTTTCATTATCTCTCTTCACAAAAGAGCCATAGAATATTATTTCCCATTTTCTGGGACTTTCTTAGAATTTTCTAAGTACTTTTCATTTTTACTCCTGATGGCCGTAACTTTCTAAATTTACGGTTTTACCCCTGCTTAGGCTTAACCTCATAAAACCATCTCTTTGAGGCTTCTAACTTAACCTTTGGTCTATATCTAGCCTCTTTTCTCTTTCTGGGCCTTTGAGACTTTACTGGAGCCTCTAACTTTGATTACATTTTAGTCCCTTAAAACTTTTACTTTGCAGTTTAGTCCCTGAAACTGCTTTAACTTCCTTTCTCATCTTTAGGACCTCTACTAAAAAGGGGTCTAGTAGCCTATCCCATTCAGGCTATTTCTGATACTTCTCGGCCTAAAAATCAGGATGTTACAATGAAAACCCCCTGTTTATGTTCAAGTTTGCATTGTATGACATTTAAGTTAACTTAGGTTTATTTTGCTAAGGCTTCGTTTAAGTGAAACGACCCGAGGTTGCACCCTATAGTGCAATCCTTGGATAAAAATTTTGATTTAACCTCCAAGGTCTGGAATAGGTTTGGAAAATCAACCACTAAGAAGGTGTAAGTGGCCACCTAAGTTGGACAAACTCTTACAGCCTCGTTAAGGCTAGGGCACCATGATACAGTAGCAATCTCAAGTCTTGGAATAGATGAATAGGAACTTTGAGATAGTGAAGTTAAAATGTAGAGCCCTAGTGAAATGTCTTAAGGATCAAGAAGAAGAGGACGAGACATATAGCTATGTAGGGAATTAGCTTAGAGGTTGGCATGTTCCCCTTAATGTTAAGAGATACTCAGTCGCTTGGGGTTTAGGTTGAGAGGCACATTTTGTCAAGGGATAACGTCTTGGCCAGGAATCTTCCCAAAGAAAATGGGAATTGGTCCTCCAAGTTAGAATTGATGTTGCTCAAGATGGAGCAAGATGCCCTATCCGAGCGGGAAAGGGAAGTAGCCGAGGCAAGGCAAGCGAAGTTGACCTTACCCAATGGAAGCATGACTAGCTAAGCACAAAGCCAAGCTTAGATATACCTGAGCTTAGCAAAGTATTAGAGCAAGCAGAAGCAGCTGCAAACAGAAAGAGAGGCTCCCTTTTGTAGGGATAAGATGTCTAGATGGCACGCTACAGGCATAGCAACCAGTAAGAGCTTGTACTCCTTGCAGTGAAATGCTAGGCATTATGCATGTAGAGTATGCTCATACTGAAAGGTAAAATAGAGGAAAGAGAAGTTGTATAAGTCCTCTCTCTATACCGCTCTAAAATAGTAAGAGACAGTAAGAACAACTAAGAAAAATAAGAGAACTCCTAAGGTAGATTGGCTTAGGCACCTAAAGAGACAAATAGATGGCTTGGAGAATTAACATGAGGCCTAAGAGAATGGTATTGTTTCTTGAAACAGTTTTGGAAAATTATCAGTTAGGTGACCAATTGAGAGGAGGTAACTTTACTTAGTCCTATGGCCAAAAGTCTCCTAAAGATCTTAAGAATATGGTACCATTTTGGGAAGATAAAGACCAAGGATGAGTTAGAAATATAGAAACCTCCTTCGGCTGTAAACTGATACCAAGAGAGTACCCATGACTTCCTTCCAGACAAGCTTATCATTAATTAGGCTGGATTTAATTTCCTTCTGATTAACAATGGAAAGCCAAAGTTAGAAGAACTAGAGCTGTAAGACCTGAAAAAGAGACATTCAGGCTAGTTCTAGATACAGGAAGAACCCATATGACATAAAGACAGACTGAGTATTGACGGGTAGATTCTTAAGATAAGGCGAGAGACAAGAAGATAAGTTGAAAAGACCCAACTAAAGATAGATCGAGAAGGGTCTAAGACAGTAAAGTACCAAGGTTTGAGCCTATCAGAAATAGTGTCTCAGTTTCCTGTCAGCACTGTTTAGTTAAGCGTGTTAGGCAAGAGTAGCCCAAGGAAGGGTGACCCTGGGAAGTAGTGAGAGAAGGTGCAAAAGCCAGAAATGTTAACCATCTTGGCAAGAATGCACTAAGTCTAGCAAATAATGGAAGATGAAAGTTAAGGAAGCTAGTAGGCTAATGAGTGTCCTAAGCAGTATGGTTTCAGACTAAGACCCGAGATTTGTTCGAAGTTTGGAAGTCCTTATAGAAGGAAATGGACACTACTCTCAGATTCAATACAACCTACCATCCTGAGACGGATGAACACACACGGAGAATGATGCAGATGTTAGAAGATATGCTACACGCATACATGCTTGATTTTAGCAGTAACTAGGATACGTACTTACCGTTAACCAAATTTGGTTAAGATAACCATTTCCATTCAAGTATCTGAATGGCACCATATGAAGCACTCTATGGGAGGAAGTGTAGATCTCCCTTGTACTGGATATAGCTCAATAAAAGAAGTAAGTATGGTCCTAATATAGTGGATCAGACTTCCCAATAGATTAAAGTTATTCAGCAAAGACTTCTAACAGCTCAAAGTAGACAAAAGAGCTACCCAGACATTAAAGGAGACCGTTAAAGATTAAGGTTGGTGATTAAAGTGTAACCAACAATAGAAGTCAGTCGATCCCTAAAGCTTAAGAAGTTAAGTTCAAAGTATGTTGGACCGTTTCAAATCTTGTCCAAGGCTGGACCAGTAGCTTATAACCTTCCCCTGAATTTGAGTCAAATTCATGATGTCTTCCTTGTCTCCTAATTAAAAAAGTACCATCTAGACCCGACATGTGTCATAAGTTATGATGATATTGTGATCCAGGACAACCTGCCTTTTGAGATCAGACTAGAGCGAATCATTGATCAAAAAGTCGAACAGCTGAGAAACAGACATATTCTATTGGTCGAGGTTGTCTGGAAAGGTCTTACACTGGAAAAAGCTACACGGGAGATGGAGACTAAGATAGAGGAAAAGCATCCTGAACTTTTCTAACAGGATACGCTTCAAATTTTGAGGACAAAATTTATTTGAGGAGGGAGAAATATCACATCCAATAATGTGGCAATTAGGAATAAGGATATTCCTAAGCATTCAAGGGCCAAAAAAGATAAGGAGGAATAGAAGATTTATAGTGGAAAATAATTATTAAAATTTTCCTAGTTGATTATGAAAAATTGGTCAAAGATAATTATGAAAAAATATTTTCAAGTCTTGGAAAATTAAGAAAAAATAAGGACAATGTTCCTTGAGAATTATATGGGATTATAAATTTGATTTTATGATCAAATTGCTCTTAGAGAAATTACAAAGGAATTTAAGGATGATTTAAGCTAGTTTATGGCCTTTTATTTGGAAAATTCTTAATAAATATTTGAAAAGAGCATAAAATCCCAAGAAAATTCTTGTGATGTTCCAAGAAATTATAAGAAATTATGGGATTAAAAGAAGACCCTCAAGTATCTAAAATTTTTCTTAATTCCTTTGAAAAGTAGAAAAATCAATAAAGAAAAAGAAATTAGTTTTCCTTTTTAGTTAATTATTGGGAAATTAATTTTAAGACAAAGAGGGAAAATTTAGGAAGATAAAAATGAGGAGAATAATTTATGGATTTGATAGAAAATAATTACAAAGGCCAAAGTATTGTAATTATAGAAAAAAAATTAAACTCGGAGTAAAAGTGCACCGATAAAGTGAAGACTAGAGTCTTGCACTTTACTTGACCCAAAAGTTGCCATTTTTCAAGCCTCTAATAGATGCTAATTAAAGCTTCTCAGGTGTCAAGCCTCAAGTGGAGGAGAGTTTGACTTTTGGAAATTAATTACAATTGGAATTAAGTGATTAAGAGGGAAATTTCAAGAAGGAGTAGGCTTTTGACACTTGGCTTCTCACTAATGTTAGTAGGTGAGATATTTTGTGCACATTAAATGAGCAATCCTCCCCCTATTTTCAGACTATATTTAGGCCAAGTGAGAAAGGTGAGCGAAAAGAGAGAGCTTGATGGAGAAATCAAGAGAAAGGGAGCAACTTTGATCATCTAAGTGAGATTTAAGGTTAGTTGTTGGTTTCAAGTTATTCCTTGTCTTGTTTTCATGCTTTGTATGGTTAAAATTTCTAGTTTTCCCTCTTTATTTGGAGCTGGCTGAAATGTTTAATAAGTAGGAAAGGAAGTTTGGTTGTTAAAACTTCCTAGAACACTTCAAAGCATGATAGATTCTTGTGATTACAAGTGGTTGTAAGTAGTTTTTGAAGTGTTTTCTTTGATGTTTCTCTTGAGGTTCATTTTGGTCAAAGCAAGAATTGGACCCTAGGATGAGTTTTTCAATGTTTTGATGCTTCTATTGTGTTCAAAATGGAAAATAGTGTAGGATAAACCTAAAGAATGAAGGTTGGAAGCATTAAAGCTAAAGTTGTAATTTTTAGAAAATGAACCATAGTGGTTCGGTTAAGCTAAAACTAGAAGAGGGAGTTTTATTTTCTTAAATCTAAGTAGATATTTGGAATCTACATGAAAAATCATGTAAGAATGAGTCAAGAGGGAACTTTTAGGGTTAAAGGAATAAACTCTGAAAATTCTAAGAACAAAGATGGAAGCTTTAAAGGGTTTTGGAGTTACTTAAATTATGTTGTTGATTTTATATGGAATGGTTGGTAACCTTGCTACCCTTTTTGTGATATATCATGATCAGGGTTTGTTAATTGTGGAGAAAAAGGAAAAGGTTAAAGGATCAAGAGCATTTGGATTAAGGTAATAAGATTTAATTAACCTTAATGTTGAGTGTTGCATTGATTGCTATGCAATTTCATGAGCTATTATGTGGTTGAGCTAAATGATGATGATGATGATGATTGTGTAGCTATACTCCTTGCTTTATGTGCCTTACCCATTGCATGTTAGAGTGCTACATATATGAGGTAAAGTAGTTCCTTATTAATAGCAAAAGGTTGGAATACTTGTAATTAATGCATGTTGATGTTTTGGTTGATTGATCTTGCTACTAGGATTTCATTGAAATTTCATCCCCCATATGTAACCTAATATTTTAGGGATGGAATCATCAAACAGGAAGCTGCAATCCAAGGATAAATATGGTGATGAACCATGAGGAAATATTTATATTTGGTTGATGTATAAGTATGTATGGTTGGTGTTGTAATCCCTAAGCAGGATGCCAAATTAGAGTCATGTTTTATTAAGTTTGTGAATGAATTTCTTCGTGAAATTTAGTATGCTTAAATCTCACTTCATGAGCTTCAAATAAATAGGTAGTACATTAAAAATGGCCAACTATACAATTTTTAATGATTTTTCAAAGTTGAGATTCAGAATCTGGAAAAAGGGTTTTTGCCAAATAGACAGAGGTGACTTCCACAAAAATCTGACACTTTTGTAAATAGAATTCATTCACAAGATTATTTTTTCTTGAAAGAAAATTCAAAGAGCTTTTTATAGAATTTTGAACCACTCTATTTCAATTTTTCTAGATTAAGTTATGAATTTTTGAATTGGGCCAGAAAACTAAATTTTTTACCTGATGAACAGTAACAATCCGAAAATTAGCGTTTTTATGATAAAATTGAGCCCAAGACCATCCAATATGATCCAAAATGGTTTTAATTAAACCCTAGGTGAATCTAATAGTAAGGTGTGACAGACACAAGTCAGGTCGTGACTGGAACATTGAGGTCACAACTTGAAGAAACTGAGGTCGCAACTTCAAGACACAGAAAGTTACTTTCGCAAAAGCTTTGAAAAATTCACTAAGTACTTCAACCAAATTCTCAATTAACTATGCACAAAGTTCAAAACCTTTAAGCAATTGGCCAAAACACTCAGGATCAAGTTAGAACAAAATGCAAAATGCTGTGCAAGAATGCAAATGCAAAAGTATGGAAAAACAAGATATTTGTTTCTATTTCTCAAAAATTTTTATGCTATGAAATGCAAAATTAATGCCTAAAAACTAAAGCTCAACAAGAATTGACCCAAATCATAATGATATTGAAAACCAATTGCTAGGGAACTAATTTCTTGGCTCCTCGACAACTGCGCCTTTGATCAAACTAAAATGTCACCTTTTAGGTCATCAAGATTGTGATTGTGCCAGATAATGCAGTATATGGCACAACCAATCATTCTTCTCGAGGAGTGCTTTATTGGAAAAACCTAGATTAAATTGGTTTTCAAAAACATGCTGATTTAGGTAAAGAAAAAAGGGTTTAAATTGTTCAAAAAGTGGTGTAATAAATATAAATTACAAGGAAGTAAATCTTTTTGGTATTTTAAATGAATGAAGGAATGATTTAGATTAAGTGGGAAAGTAATATAAAATAGACTCTTGATGATAAAGGCTTGGCTATCATGGCTCCTAAATTGATTTGGGAGTTTAGAAATCTCTAATTCTGATGAAAGACCCCAAGCAATCACTTGGGTCCAATATTTTAGTTAATGAAAACTCACTTTAATCAAAGTCAATTAACACCATTTAAAACATTGTTAAAGCTGCTTGGAGTGTAAATGAATGGATGATACAAATGCTCTCAGATTGTCAATCAACAACCTAAAAAACCAAGTAAACAGATTAATCATCAATGATTACTGACAATAAACTAAGCACAAGGATTCAAACTGACATATTATATAGATAAATCAACTTTAACAGCATCCAATCCAAATACATTGTAGTAGTCTAAACACAAGATTTACAATCATAAATCAAGTCTCACATAAGTGCAGAAAATTCCTAAATCTAGAAATATTCAACACAACGTTAAGCACAGAATTAGACTATAGGAAAACTCCTCGATTAATCACCAAGAGGCTAAAGAATTAGCCTCTCATGTCTTCAAACTGATCATAATCACTCCAAGTATGAGTAGCATGAGTGATGCTAAAAATGGGGTTGGAAAAATGGAGAAGAAGATGGTTAGAGTGGTTTAATCAGTTTAGAATCATAAAAAATGATGATGAAGTGAGGAAAAACGAGGGTTTGGGGTCAAGGATCAATAGAAGCTTGAGAGGAATTGATACAAGCTCATCCCTATGCAAATCTACAGAATGGAGGAGGTCTCTTTGTGGTGGCTGCCCCCCGTAGGTGTAGAAGTTGAGAAACCTATTCCAAAATGCACTGTTTCACTTAACGCACTCAGGTTGAGACCTTAGAAGTATCAAGTCCTGACTTGGGGGCCCAGGTCGTGACCTAGGGAGACAGAGACATTCAGTCTTGCTTAGCTCTAAAAAGCATGGTTCCACTAAAAGGGCAGCTAGTCACGACTTCAACAGTCCATGTCATGACCTGACGGGACAGAACACTCCAAATCTTGTGTTTTGGTCCTTATAACTTTGTGTCTCCATCAATGCTCCATCTTAGGTCTCAGGTTCTTCTCCAATTGCCTGAAAAATCACAACAAAGAGCTTTGTAAAGACTGACTGATTACATATCAAAGCAATTACAATTAAGGAGGGAAAATTGACTCTTTTTAACCCTTAAATAGCAAAATGCAATGCATGAATCAATGTAATCAAATGGATATAAATGCATGCAGAACGAGGGTAAAAATGTTGCAAAACATTAGAAAACACTTGAGAAAATCATATAAAGATAGGGTTCTATCAATATAATCCCCATAAACCTCATAATTCAGCCAGGAAAGAGAAACTAAAGGGAGAAGTTTTTAACCTTGAATTTGATAAAAAGAAAGAGGAAGAAGGAAGAGCAAAGACTAAGGATTATTAAGCAATCATCCAATATAAGTTAAAGCACTTATTAAGGATTAAATTGCCTTGATTATTGCATAATTTGGAATTGATTTGGGTGATTGAAAATGGCTAAAAACCTAAGGAAACCATGCTGCCTAAAATGTCATATGATATGATATGAATGGTTAAAGGATGGTATATGAATTAGGGGATAAAAAATGGTTGGAAACTAGTGTTTTAACATGGTTTTTTATGGAATTCCAACTTATGAAATATAGGTATATGTTTCGGCCAAACTTGGTTAATAAGGCTAGGTTTTGATTCATGTTAATTTGATACTTCCAATAGGTTTAGAAGAATGTGGAGAAAATATATTTGGAAGCATTAAAATTGAAAATAAAAATTTTGAATATCAACCCCCTATGTCCTAGCCAAGTAAGGATCAATGAAAAAGAATTAGATTTTGATAAAACTAAGTTCAAATATGGATTTCACATGAAAAATTATATAAGCAAGTATGTGAGAGTTATTTTAAGAAAGATAATGCAAAACGCCTAAAATTATGGGTAAAGGGTTAAGGTTTTAAGTTAAATGTTTGATGGAAGTGTTTGATTTGATTTAGAAAGCCATTGTTGTCTAATTAATGGGTATTGGATTTGAGTAAGAGGAGGCTCAAGAACAAGGAAAGAGAATTAAGGAGCAAAGCTTGATAAGAGGTAGCAAGAACTTACAATTTTAGTGTTGACTCATATTGGTAGTTTTTGCTATGTGTTCTAGGCCATGAAGTAGTTGAGTTGGATATGATGAAATGTGTTTAACTCCTTACATTTGTGCCTTGCCAATTTGTATAGTTGAGTTGTCTAATGGTATGATTATATGCTCCTTTTCCATGGTATTATGTTACAGATGAAAGTATGAAAATATTCCTTGCATATAGCATGAATTAACTTTGCATTGTTAACATTATAATTGTTGTTCTCTGCTACTGAGATTTCACCCTTCTTTATATATATAATTGACTCTACTAGGAGTTTGCTCATCAAGAAAAAAAGGGGAAGAATGTGGATTCATGAAGAAGATTTCATGAAATGATGTGCATTTATGAACTTTTCCATGTCATGTAATTATGAATTTGAATAGAGTTAGGTAATATTATGTACTCTATGATAAATGCTCATATGAGACAATGTTCCCAACCCTTGAGAAGTATTATGATTCATAATCTGATGATATGAATGGCTCTTGGAAAACATGGAAGTTAGGGATTAAATTTTGCAAGTTACGCAATCAAAAAGAGATAGAAATGCTTGAAAAACCCTAACTTTGAGGTTGCGACTTCTTTGACCAAATGATGTAATGTGACCATGAGATTTGGTGAGCTTAAAGTTCACATCCTAAACTTCAAAGGAAGTGGTAGATAAACTAATTTAGAGTTTTGAACGAAAAGTTATGGATTTTTGAAATTATTGTAAAAAGTTAGAAATTAAAAAGTGACCAAATAAACAATACTTTTTGGAAACAAAATGGAGCCCTAATGGAATAAGTAATTGATCAATAAGTATTTTTTCTATATAAATAAATGAAAGAGCTTCATATAAAACTTGAAACCACCTCATTTTAATTTTTTTAAAAATTAGTTATGAATTTTTAAAATTAGCTAAAAGGATTAATTTGAGCAACTGTGTATGTATCTTTAAGCCAATCCGTCCTTGTCACTTCATAGCTAGCCTCTTATATACTTCTTCTGTCCTTCATATAAGACTTATTTAACTAACTTGATTAGATTAAGGAAGTTAAACAAGTTAGTTAGTTATAAAAAATATGACATGTTTTTTCTTTCTAAAACATCAGAATTATCTTCCTTAATATCTTCTCTCCCTCTTCTACTTGATTATGGTTGAGGGAGTATCCATAAGGGTAATTTAGAAAAAATTAATAAATATGAGAAATGGGTCTTATATTTAGGACCGAAATCAACTCAATAATTAGGTCATATATTAAGGACTAGAGGAGTATAATCTTCCTTAGAGCTTAGACATCCTACAACATTGCCTCGAATGGTTTTTTTTCCCCTTGCCCTTTATAAAACACAGCTAATTAATATGCCTTAAAAGTTAGAGCTCTAACTAGCAATTATATTATTATTATTATTATTATTATTATTATTATTATTATTATTATTATTATTATTATTATTATTATTGGTGGCCTTAGGGATGGAAAATTTAGGGTTCATTTGGTATGAAGAAAATAAAAAGGAGACGAGGTGAGAAAAAATTTTAATGAGTTCACTTTAAAAATCTGGATAAGTGAGGTTAAAAATTTTAATTAGTTTTTATTACTCTTTTCTATTACTTGTTCTTTTTATTAAAATTTTAAAACCCCACTTCCCTAATCTTTTAAATGGAACTCATTAAAATTTTTTCTTCCCTCTCCTCTTTTTTATTTTCCTCGTACCAAACAATACCTTAGTGTGTAGATCCACTGCTTATGATTTTATTGTGGGTGTGCAAGGTTCTTTGGACAAGAGTATTTAGTTTGGTTTGTTGACTTCTTTGGACATCATGATGTTTGTTTTTGTTTTTGAAGAAATCAACAAAACAGCAAAGGACAATCTTCACAGATGCAAATACTGCTTAGTGGAAGGTGCTTAGTGTCATTTGATCTATTAGTGAGGCCTTAATAAAAAATAGTCATTCTAGGTTTTTTTTTTGTACAACAGAGGGCCTAGCCCCAAAAAGATTAACTAGTAGGGGGATTGGATCCTATCAAGTATTTACTTGTCATATTTTATTAAATAATATTTACCTACTGCACATTAATTATAACACACATGACTATTTTTATAAGAAGAATTAATCCATAATTCCTTATAATTTCATATGATTTTTAAAGAGGTCCATATAATTTTTTCCCCTTTATTGAATTCCTATAATTTTGCAATTATAGATATTATTTCTTATACTCATAATTTGTTAATTTGTAAGAAAAACAACTTTTATTATGTAGTTGATGTAACTCACACTTAGCATACATCTAGATTAATTTTGCCACATGGATCTAAATAAAATCAAAATGAATCATATTACTGATTATATATAGATGCAAGGAGACTATTATTAGCATAATTCTTATCATTTCGTTAATAATAAATATATTTTATTCAATTACTTTATTTTTATTAGTTTTTTTATTTTGTATTTTATGACAACTTACATGTCACTTAATCAATATGACATGGGCTCTAATTAACATACATATTATAAATATAGGAATTACTGGCTAAAATTGAGGAAACTATAAAAGATACAATAAAAAGGGGAAAACCTATATAGACATAATTAAAAATCATATCAAATTATATAGATATGAGATTCTAACTAATGCAAATGGCCCAAATTGAACAACAATTCTTTCCTTGCATTCCAATAATAATAACTTTTCTTGTTTTCATTCCATCCAAAACTTTATAGAATGTCAGGGAATGCATGTGAAAATCTAGACCCTACCCATTTACCTCACCATATTTCTATAGTTCTCCATGACAGTGTCTAGAAGCAGGGATATTTAGGTCTTTTTATATTGATTTATTTTTTACCAAAACACTAGGCATTGAAAATCAAAATTATTTTATTACAAAATTTTCAAATATCATTATATAATTTAAAGTTTATGAACTTCTTATCATATGAAACTTGTTGGTTACTAAATCAGTAAAAAAGAATAGCTCAATAGCCAATAATTTAATTATGGGTCAACCCAATCATAATTAAAAAAATATAATTTAATTAAAATATATAAAATTATTTATATATGACCCAGAAAATTAATTTATAATTATGGCTACATAATTCAATAAAAATATTTGTTATTAGAGTATAAATATGGTGGATTACTTTTTCTCTTTTAAAACTCAAAACAATATTATTTCGGGCTCAATAAAAAAATGCAAAAACAAAAAAAAACTAATATAATCATCTATTTAAAACTCTTGACGTGGCTTGCGATAAAACTCACTAGCCTAATTAGCTAATGAAGGTTGTGTTTCAATACCTTGCAAAATATTTAAATACAAATAGAGTTAGCAATACAGGATGAGTATGGGGTTTCGACTAGCCAAAAATGATGGGTTTTTACCAACCTGTTAAGGTGCAGGTTATTTCAGCCCACACCTCTTTGAACTTGTTATGTCATAGGCTAGCCTTTTTTTTTTTATAAACAAAATTAATTCTCACATTACATTATCTTATCCAAACTCACTAATTCACTATCCAAGTCCAAGACTATAAGTAATAAATTGATTAACCATTCATCAAATAATAAATTACATTTACATACTCTTTTCAATTAGATTCTCAAATCCCATCAAATGCAAAACATGATTAACAATAATTAAAAACTGAAAAAGAAAACCAACGAGGTGATTTTTCAAAGTATGGTCTTCTAAGCTTAATGCCATGCAATGTGGTTCTATTTGACATGTTTTGGCTCCATCTGACCATTTATTTATCAGAGCCATGGAAACAAATAACATTTCAAACACAGCTCTCTCTAAACCCTTTAACATTAACTTTTGAGCTTTGATATGAATCTTTCTAAAATTAATTCAACATTCTATTCACACATAATTTTACATGTAGATTCTATCTCTAAGATTAAATTCAAACAAAACTCAATTCCTTCCCCTTCCATCAATCTTGGCTGACACATTATAATTTAGGGTTGAAAAATCCATTTTTAATTCTAATGCTACCAAACATTCATTCTCACTTGTACCCTCCACAGTTTTTCTTTCTAAACACATTAGAAATATCAAAATTATCAATATCTAACCTTGTCAAGAATCCTAGGTCTAGGAAAAATATTACACTACATAAGGGGAAGTTGGATTATTTCTAATTTCATCACAAAACCACTTGATTACAACTCTTTTCTTCCTCTTAATTGTAACACCTTACGTTTACGACCTTATGTTGTGCCAAGTTAAGACATTCGGAAGCGCAAACTAAGGTTACCGGGTTGAAAAACCTGAATTTGAAAATTTCTTTTCCCGCATTACTATTCACCGTAACCTTAAACTTGACATAACTTTGAAAAATCATAACTAATTCTAGAAAAATCGAAACGAGGTCGTTCCAAGTCTCACTCGAAGCTCTTAACATCATCTATCAAGAAAAAATGACCTCAGGTTCCGCTTTAATCAGAAACGCATTCGTTTTCAATTTCGAGAAGTACTGTTCATTTGGTCATTTTTCTATTTTCCAGGATTTTTGCCTAACTTCGGAAAGGCATAACTTCTTACACAGAACTCCGATTGGGACGCTTTACCACTCATTTTAAAGGGAAAAATAAGATCTATTTGCATACCAAATTTCAGGGAAAAAGTCAACCATTTGACCAGGGTCTTCGTTGGTCAAAGTTTGGTCAAATCTAGACCATTTTTATCCCCTTTTTCACTAATTTTGACAGCATTTCGTTTTTCACTATAATCATACCATAATCACTTATAAAGCTACTCTATCATTAATATACATTCCAAAAAGGGTATCATATCATGTATTTATGAACATAGTATGCTTACATGGCTTGAAAGAGAAAGGTTCAAAACCGTATAATACATTACATAATTCATAACTTCTTCAAGCCATGACTATTTCCTTTCCTTTCTCCTTAGCAGTAGTGGCACCTAGGATATCATGTTATAGGAGGAATGAGATTTCATAGAAATCCCAGTAGCATTGAACATACAACCATCAAGTCAATATGCATAAGATGTCATGCTACATGCAATAAGATAACATTTCTAGTCTTTATGCCATGCTATAATCATTCTGTATCCATGTCATCATATCATGGAGCATATAATCATTCTGGTCAAAACTCAATCATGCAAGAGCCAAGGCATACATTGCAAGGAGTTCACATCATCTGTACATAACATTCTCATGGCACATAAACACACATAGCAGATACATCAAATACAGATCAACAAAATAATTGCAGTTCACGCTACCTCAATTCCTTGCTTAACGTTTCCTCCTTGATCCCTTGCTGGAGATCCTCCTAGGTTTCCAGAAGAGTTGCCTATCAACCATACAGTAAGGGTATGGTAAATTCCATATCCAGTATACCATTCTTTCTCAATATAATGCTACCCTTGTATCTTTCAATTTATAATTTCTGTATACCTTTCCTAAACCTTTGACCTTGGTTTGACCAAGCCTTAATCCTCAATTAAGGTCTTGGAATTCTTCCTTAACCCATGATTAATCATGCTTCCTTGGTTAATCACTAACCCTTAGTCCTTAATCCAATACTTAATTAAGGTCCTCAAGTCACATAGTCATAATCCTTTAAGATTAAATCACTAATCCCTTTTGGATTAACCATTAATCATTCTCTAATCAACATGATTAACCATTATTCATTCCTTAATTAACATGATTAATCATTTCTAATCAATATGATTAATCATTAATCATTCTCTAATCAATATGATTAACCATTATTCATTCCTTAATTAACATGATTAATCATTTTCTAATCAATATGATTAATCATAATCATTCTCTAATCAATATGATTAAGCTTTAATCAATACTTAATCAACATGATTACCCATAATTAATCATCCTTCAATTATCATAACTAATCACTAATTAATTAGGGTAGCTAACCTTAATCACTTACTAATCCTTAATCAAATAACATAATTAATCTTAGCTATCACTAAACCATAATTAATCAAGGTAATTAATCCTAATCTTCCTCAAATAAATAATCAACTAAAAATAATTAACACTTAGGGAGATAAACATACCTTAATTAGCGCTTAATCGGCGATTAGAGGTGATTAAGCTTGCTGTCTCTCTTTCTCTCTCTTCTTTCTTCCTTTCTCTCTCCTAGAACTCAAGAACACAAAATTCTCTCCCAACAAACACCTCTTGGCCGAATTCTTCATGAAAGGGGGGGGTATTTATAGGCCTTGATATTTCAAAATGCCGAAAATGCCCTTCGGGAAAAAGATGCGATCTCGGCCGTCCATTTTTTTCTACTTTACACGTGGACAAATCTTAGGGCACTCACCATAAGAAAGTGACACATGTAGGGACACCTAATCACCATGTGATTTTCATGTGGAAAATAAATATTATTTTATTATTTGTCTCTTATTTCCCTTTATGCCCTTGAACAATGTGGAAAATTCCAACTTTGTCCTCTCCTTCTAATTTTGGCCGAATTATTGCTCTTAATATTGGAAAAAATATGACTCATCCAATAATCAGTGCAATCCACTGATTATTTGTGTATTTCCGGCCCGATTTTCCAGCAATCCTGTCCAATTTACTGTCACAAAATTCCGATTTCAACACCTCATTAAATTCCCCTCATTCCAAGGGTAATCCATGATTTTTCTCAAGTTCTATCTCCCTCTATAATTTTCTAAATTTTATTCTGTCAAAAATCACTATTCTACCGATAATAAATATCCTTTAAGCTAACCTTTGTACATCCAAAGGTGGGAAATAATTTTATAAATTAGGATAATATGTCACATAATTTATCCATATTTTTCCTTGAATTTTTGAGGCCTCTATATATTTTAAATAATGGAAATTGGCTAATTTTCCTTAATTAGCCAAAAATTCCAATAATTACATAATTTCCTGACAAATTATTTTTAATCTCATATTCATCTTCTAAGCCTCAAACATTATTCTGTACCCTCCTTTCTATTTTTCATAATTTTCTGGGAATTTTTCAGGAAATTTGGACATTATTTCCAATACTGCCCTTTCTTAACTGATCTTTTCAGAAATGACCGTTATGTCCCTATCCTGATTTTTCCTCATAGCCTGGATCCTCTACCAGTCTACTATACTACTTGGCCTTAGTCAGTCACAAATCATTCATCAGTTAGAATAAAATTATCAGGGTGTGACATTTCTTCCCCCCTAAAAATAAATTTCGTCCTCGAAATTTTAACACATACCTTATGTGAAGAGCTCTGGATACTTGCTCCTCATCTCGTCCTCCTTTTCCCACGTGGCCTCTTCTTGATTTAGATCTTTCCAAATCACTTTGACCAAAGGGATTCCTTTGTTCCTCAGCTGCTTGACTTTCCGATCCACTATGCGTTCTGGTCTTACTTCAAATGTCAGATTGTTCTTTAGCTCAATCTGATCATATTCTAGCACATGTTCTGGATCCGGATTGTACTTCTTCAACTGGGAAACATGGAAGACGTTGTGCAACTGACTTAAGTTCGGGGGTAAGGCCAGTCGATAGGCTACAGGTCCTACCTTTGAGAGTATTTGGAATGGTCCCACATATTTAGGCGTCAGCTTTCTCGCCTTAATAGATCGTCCTACTCCGGTAGTTGGAGATACCTTCAGGAAGACATGGTCTCCAACCTCGAACTCTAACGGCTTTCTCCTACTGTCGGCGTAGCTCTTCTGTCTGCTTTGAGCCGTGAGTAGCCTCTGTTTGATCTGTTTAATCTGTTCAGAGGTACGATCTACTATATCTGGACCCCAAATTTTTCTCTCTCCGAGTTCTGTCCAACAAAGCGGGGATCTGCACTTTCTTCCGTACAATGCCTCGTATGGTGCCATCTGGATACTGGAATGGTAACTGTTGTTGTACGCGAATTCTGCCAAAGGCAGATATTCATCCCAGCTTCCTTTGAAATCCAAAACGCACGCTCTCAGCATATCTTCTAGTGTCTGTATCGTTCGTTCTGTTTGTCCGTCCGTTTGCGGATGATAAGCTGTACTGAAACTCAGTACCGTGCCCATGGCTTCTTGCACTGCTTTCCAGAATCTCGACATGAATCTTGGATCCCTGTCAGACACAATGTACTCTGGAACCCCATGTAATCTTACGATCTCTTTAATGTATAACCTCGCTAACTTCTCTGGCGAATATTTAACATTAATCGCCAAGAAATGGGCCGACTTCGTCAGTCTATCAACTATGACCCATATTGCATCGTATCCTGACGACGTATGAGGTAGTCCTACTATGAAGTCCATAGAGATACTGTCCCACTTCCATTCAGGAATACTAAGGGGTTGTAAAAATCCTGACGGCTTCTGGTGTTCCGTCTTCACCTTTTGGCATGTAAGGCACTTTGTCACATACTCAGTGACATCTCGTTTCATACCAGGCCACCAAAACAATGACTTGATGTCTTGATACATCTTGGTCATTCCTGGATGAATCGTATATTTGCTTTTATGTGCCTCATCTAGGATTTGCTTCCTGAGATCATCTACAGGAGGAACATACGATCTTCCTCTGAATTCTATTACTCCCTCTGTTGAGATCTCGAAATCTTTTGCCTCATTGCTCAAGACTTTAGCTCGAAGGGTCTTTGCTAACGGATCTCCTCTTTGAGCTTCTTTAATTTGTCTTATCACATCAACAGTTGTTCTCTGCACTAATGGCTCATTAGCCACATCATCTGCTGTTAACTGCATGTGATAAATAGGACCCCAATCTCTTATATCTTCTAACAGATCACCCTCTTTGATCATGAGGGTAGCTACTTGCACACCACTTTTCTGCTCAAAGCATCAGCCACTACATTGGCTTTCCCGGATGATACTTGATCTGATAGTCATAATCTTTCAACAACTCCATCCATCTCCTCTGTCTCATGTTAAGTTCTTTCTGGTCTTGCAGGTACTTGAGACTCTTGTGATCACAGAACAATTCTATAGTTGCCCCATACAAATAATGCCTCCATATCTTCAAGGCATACACTATCGCTGCAAGCTCCAGGTCATGAGTGGGGTAATTTTCTTCGTGAGGTTTTAATTGGCGCGAGGCGTAGGCAACAACTCTTCCCTGCTGCATCAGTACACATCCCAATCCCTGTTTGCTAGCATCTGTGTACACTACATATGGTAGTGTTGGATCGGGGATAACTAGTACTGGGGTAGAGGTTAGCCTTCGCTTCAGCTCTTGAAAACTTGCCTCACATTTCTCGTCCCACAAGAACTGCTGGTTCTTCTTCCTGGTTAGCTTTGTCAGCGCTTGGGCAATTCTAGAAAAGTCCTGGATAAATCTCCTATAGTAACCTGCCAGCCCTAAGAAACTTCGTATCTCTGTTACTGTCTTAGGCTGCTCCCAGTTCAGTACTGATTCAACTTTACTGGGATCTACGGCCACACCTTCATGGTTAATCACATGGCCTAGGAATTTAACTTCCTTTAACCAAAACTCACATTTACTGAGCTTGGCGTAGAGTTGTTTCTCCTTCAGTGTACTCAGCACAATTCTCAAGTGCTGCTCATGCTCTTCTTGAGTTTTGGAGTACACTAGTATGTCATCAATAAAAACTACTACAAACAGATCTAAGTATGGTCTAAAAATCCGGTTCATGTAGTCCATGAAAATAGCAGGTGCATTTGTCAATCCAAACGGCATCACTAAGAACTCATAGTGTCCGTATCGGGTCCTAAATGCAGTCTTCGAAACATCTTCTGTCTTTATCCGCAGCTGATGATATCCCGATCGTAGATCGATCTTGGAAAACACCGTTGCTCCTGCCAGTTGGTCTAACAGATCATCAATTCGCGGCAGAGGGTATTTATTCTTTATCGTCACCTTGTTTAGCTCTCGATAGTCAATGCATAGCCTTAGACTACCGTCTTTCTTTTTCACAAAGAGTACTGGAGCACCCCAGGGAGATACACTTGGTCTTATAAACCCTTCTCCAACAGCTCCTCAATTTGTCTCTTTAGCTCAACCATTTCGTTGGGAGCCATTCGATATGGAGCTTTGGATATTGGTTTTGTCCCTGGTACAAGATCAATCGTGAACTCCACTTCTCGCTCTGGCGGAAGTCCACTGATCTCTGTTGGAAATACCTCTGGGAAGTCTTTCACTATCGGTATTTCTTCAATTCCTTCTTCTGCCTCTGCTCGAATTGAGAAGAATACAAAATATCCTTGACATCCGTGCCGTAAGCATTTACTCGCTTCGGCTTCAGTTATAAAATTTAGACTTACTTCTTTTCTAGGGATTTCTTCCTTAGAGGGTAATACTAACGTTTTCTTACCACAATCTAGAAGTATGTTATTGGCAGATAACCAATTCAAACCATTATCACCTCAATGTCACGAAAAGGCATGCATATCAAGTCAATGATAGTGCAACAATGCTGATAACAGACCACACAATTCAGGCATGCTTTAGAAGTCACAACTTTAGGACTAGTGGGAGTAGAAACAACAATATCATATGGCAAGGTATCAACAGTCAAACCCAATCGCCCAACACAATCATGTGATATAAAGGAATGGCTAGCACCTGAGTCAAACATGGCATACACAAGGCAATCATTAACAGTGATCGTACCTTGGATCATGTCAGGTGACTTACGGGCCTCTTCCTGTGTAAGGGCAAACACCCTGCCTTGGGTCTGCTGTCTCGTCCCTTCTGCCCCTTGTGGGCATTCCTTTGAAAAGTGTCCTGGTCTCCCACATCTATAGCACACGTTCTGGCCAAATAAACATGGCCTGTCGCCATGATTCTTGCCACACTTCTCACATTCCTTGGCCCTTCGTGTGATATCAAACCCTTCAGGTCGTCTGCCTCCTCTTCTCATCTTTCTGCCAAAGCCAGGCCTCTTCCTCTTTTTATTAACATAAGAGGTTCCTTCTTGATTCGGCCTCGATGGGGGTCTCTCAGCTTTCAAAGCTATCGGCATCATTCCTCGATGATTTTGACTTGCTTCAGTAATGCGGCAGACTTCTACTGCCTTGTTAAAACTCTCGATCTGCTGAGGCGCCACGACCTCTCTTAATGCTGGCTTTAATCCTCTGACCAGCTTCTCCGTATTCCACCGTTCGTCATTGAGACGTTTTAAATAAGCAGAATAACGGGACACCGAATGTGCTTTGCTAAGTAGTCATCAAAAGTTTCATTATTCCCCTGCTGCAACACTAGGAATTCAGCTTCCATTTTATCCTGTGCTGATCGGGAAAGTACTTCTGATAGAATCTTTCTTTGAACACCTCCCATGTTATTGGGGTGTTGTTGGCTTGCAGTACCAACTCAGTGTTGTTCCACCACCACTGATCTGCTTCTTTCTCTAGCTTATAAATGGCCATCTGAGCTTTAATCTCAGATGAGCATCCCATTACCCGAAAGATCTTCTCCAGTCGGGTAATCCAATCTTCAGCTATTTGTGGTTCTAATGAACCCTTGAACTCTGGTGGATTATGTTGGCAAAATTTCGTAATCCACTGCTGAATATCTCCTTGTTTCTCAGCCATCCTGCTTGCTCTTCAGGTGCTTGCTGTTGGACTTGTGGA